>NC_083281.1:23536548-23740318 GCF_963506605.1 Zootoca vivipara
CCATGGCCAAATTCAGTGCAAATCCCTAGCATGTTAATGATTCTAAAATGATGCAGAAACTTACGGCTGAGAGTTTCATTGTTACACAGTTCAGGCTTGCAGCAGTACCTCTTCATCTGATAGAATTTACCATCCCCTGCAGTGAAGGTGTAATAGCCTGTCTTACAATAGCTGGATGACGAGCATCTATTCGAAAGTTCAACTTGTTGTTCAACTACAAAAAAGAATGTGAAAGAAATATCTAGATCTGTAAAAAATATGCAGGTCTATTGCTCCTAAGGCACATTCATTGTAATGGTTCCAATTTTCTGTATTGTGTGAATCAGGACCTTTTCAAACTAACAATTTAAGTTGCGATCAGGTGATGTAGATTCCCTATTTTCATATTAAAGCCATTCCTTACCTCAGGATTGGAAAACTGAGAGCCTCCAGCAGGGCAGTCTCGAGGAGGTCGCGCACCCTGGCGTTGAGGGGCGGAGATCGCTCCGGCGCCCCCGCCCTCACAGGGCGCAGCATGGTTTCCACGTGGCTTTGCTGCGCGGCGCCCAGCCTGCCAGCCTGGCGCCCTAACGCACCACGCCACCGGGGGTCTACCTAGAGCCGACCCTGGCCTCCAGATATTGATAGAATGCATCTGCCATCATCTCTGACTGGTGGGCAGGCTAGCTGAGGCTGATGGGAGCGCTAATTCGTCTACAGCTTAAGTGTCACAGCATCCTCACCTCACTTTTCTCATAGATGAGTTGCTGCAGCATAGACTTCTATATGCTAGCAGAACCCATAGTTCAACTATTTTAACATGGATGTAATCTAACAACAGAAGACAAAAAGTCAGGAAAATCTTACTTATATTTGTACGCAGAACAGTGCCCTCACAGGAATCTTCATTGGAGTCACAAACTGTTTTTATATAGCCTTCATATGTCATTCCAGTCTTGTTAAACGTACGTCTGCACATCCTAGCTAATGCTGAGGACAGGAGCAAAAAATTACTTCATGGATTATCATTATCATTAACAGTATTATTATTTGGTTTTGTGGTTTGCTTAATGAGACACAGAGGAGGAGGTGATAGTGGATTAAAACTTTTCAATTAAAAGAGTTCAATTTAATAAGCATTTTAATAGAAGAAAATGAAATAAAATGAGTAGAAGACTCATTAATTAAAACTCTTGAAGCCATTGGCCAGAGCACTGGTTTAATTACTTCCAAGAGGTGGGGAGGTGAACCCTCCCTTTCCCACCACCCACTTTTCCTCCCAACCAGACTCTCACTTAAATACACTAAATACATTAGTTACAAGCTTAGATCAGAGCACAATTAAACTATGGAATTTTCCACATAAGGTAGTGAAGGTCACCATTTTGAATGGATTTAAAAGAGGATCAGACAAATTGATTGAGAAGAAGACTCTTCCCCATCCTACCTGGACAAAACAGGGCCAAGAGGAGGCAGGTGCTCAGGAGTGCCTTCATCATTCTTGAAAGGTTAGGAGACTCAGAACAGGGATGGAGCAACAAGGGAATTGATGCAGGTAGAGGCTTACCTGGAGGGATTTATAGGCCATGGTCTCATGTCGCAAGTAACACTTGGGAACAAATAGTTCAGTGAGGTCTGGGAATGAGAGTTTTTTGTTCACTATAAAGAGAGACATATTGAAATTCCAAGCTCACTGTTGGAATTTTCTTCCTCTTAATAAAAAGAAAGAAAATTCCCACCCATCTGACTAGGCAACTCCATCCACTCTGGGTGGCTTCAAGGTTATACAGAAACATAATAAAATATCAAACATTAAAAACCTCCCTATACAAGGCTGCCTTCTGATGTCTTCAAAGGTTCTATAGTTACTTGTCTCCTTGACCTCTGATAGGAGGTCATTACACAGTGTGGGCATCACAACCATGAAGGCTCTCTGCCTGGTTCCCTCTAACCTCACTTCTCACAAAAAAAAAAAAAATCCTTCTGGTAGCACCTTGGAGACCAACTAAGTTTGTCACTGGTGTGAGCTTTGGTGTGTATGCACACTTCTTCAGATACACACTTTTTCAGATACCTACCTGTAACTCACTTCTCACAGTGAGAGAACTGCCAGAAGGCCCTCAGAACGATCTCAGTGTCTGGGCTGAATGACTGGTGAGGAGATGCTCCTTCAGAAAAATCCTGGATATTAGATCCATATGGAATGGACATTGGGTGCACATGGATGCAATGAAGGGTTTAATAAGTAAAACTGATCCTGCTGTCTTGGCCAAGGTTTCCAAAGGATAAAAGTGATAAAATGAGACCTCAGGAGTCGGATGTGCCAAGGTGTGAATCAGCCACTTACACAAGTATGAGCAAGGTCTCAATGGGAGCCAACAATGGCCATGGAGTTTCCTCCATTCAGAAGCTACACAAACACAGCCACTCTCTCAACCAGTCGAGTGCGAGGCATCAGGCCATGTGCAAAGGCCATTTGAGGAAGACACATTGTTGCTTCAGCTCCAAATTATTCCCAAAAGCTGTTTGTGCATCCAGACACAACCACAACAACAACAACAATTATTATTATTAATACCCCGCCCATCTGGCTGGGTTTCCCCAGCCACTCTGTGCGGCTTCCAACAGAAAAATAAAATACAATATATTAAACATTAAAAACTTCCCTAAACAGGGCTGCCTTCAGATGTCTTCTAAAAGTCTGGTAGTTGTTTTTCTCTTTGACATCTGATGAGAGGGCGTTCCACAGGGCGGGCGCCACTACCAAGAAAGCCCTCTGCCTGGTTCCCTGTAACTTGGCTTCTCGCAACGAGGGAACTGCCAGAAGGCCCTTGGAGCTGGACCTCAGTGTCCGGGCCAAACGATGGGGGTGGAGACGCTCCTTCAGGTATACTGGACCGAGGCCATTTAGGGCTATAAAGGTCAACACCAACATTTTTAATTGTGCTCGGAAACATACTGGGAGCCAATGTAGGTTTTTCAAGACTGGTGTTATGTGGTCTCGGCGGCCGCTCCCAGTCACCAGTCTAGCTGTTGCATTCTGGATTAGTTGTAGTTTCTGGGTCACCTTCAAAGGTAGCCCCACGTAGAGCACATTGCAGTAGTCCAAGCGAGAGATAACTAGAGCATGCACCACTCTGGCGAGACAGTCTGCAGGCAGGTAGGGTCTCAGCCTGAGTACCAGATGGAGCTGATAGACAGCTGCCCTGGACACAGAATGGACCTGCACCTCCATGGACAGCTGTGAGTCCAGAATGACTCCCAGGCTGCGCACCTGGTCTTTCAGGGGCACAGTTACCCCATTCAGGACCAGGGAATCCTCCACACCTGCCCGTCTCCTGTCCCCCACAAACAGTACTTCTGTCTTGTCAGGATTCAACCTTAATCTGTTAGCCACCATCCATCCTACACTCAGGCACTCAGAGTGGGGGCAGTGAATCAAGTAACAATAAGATATAAAGTGAGGTATCTGGTAGTAAAAGATTTTCTGTTTGTGGGTGGCTTTTTATATTTTTGCTCCAGTGGAAATAGGTAAGAACCAATCTGATGTGGAGAGCTACAGAAAGAAGAAAGCAGCATCTAGGCAGGTGATCAGATTGGGGAGAAAAAGATTAGGCATTCTGTTGCATTATTGGGTTAAGGGCACACTTCAGGCCTCTGCCAATCCTTAATTCCATGTGGGGGATGCTACCTTGGAAAAGTGAAATGAAAAAAATGAGTAAAAACGTAGTAGTGGGACCTAGGTGTGCGTGTTGGATTGATACACAAAGGATGCAGGTGGTGTTGTGGCCTAAACCACTGAGCCTCTAGGGCTTGCTGATCACAAGGTCTGCAGTTTGAATCTGCACTACAGGGTAAGTTTCTGTTGCTCTGCCCCACATCATCCAACCTTGCAGTTGGAAAGCATACCAATGCAAGTAAATAAATAGGTACAGCTGTGGTGGGAAGGTAAACGATGTTTCCATACACTCTGACACTTGTCATGGTCCTCTATGGGACAGAAGCAATTTAGGCATGCTGGCCACATGATCCATAGAGCTGTCAGTGGGCAGACATCGGCACCCTTGGCGTGAAAGTGGAGAGGAGCGCCACATCACAAAGTTGAATTCAACTGGAGTTAACCGTCCAGGGGTCCTTTACATGATATCTGAAGGTCACCTAACAAGAAATGAATCCATTTTTCACTGTCCATTCTCAGGAAGCCATATTTGGAGGCTTTAGTATACACGTGGCAGTCTTAGGGGGCACTGCTTCCAGACAAGAGTTAGACAAAACCCTCACCTGCCCACATTATTTAAATTTGGTTTGCAGTTCCTCCACAGGATGAACATAACCTTCTAAAATTAATTGCTTGTCCTACAATCTGCTCCTCAGAAACTACTCCTCTGAAACTACCAGGCTACCAGGGCCGGCTCTAGGTAGACCCCCAATGGCGCGGTGCGCCAGGGCGCCGGGCCGGCAGGCTGGGCGCCGGGCGGCTTTGCCGGGCGGAAACCATGCTGCGCCCTGCGAGGGTGGGGCGCCGGAGCAATCTTCGCCCCTCAGCGCCACGGCGGCCAACCTGCTCGAGACTGCCCTGCAGGCTACTACAACTCTTCAATTTCTTTTAGTAATCTTGGTTTTTGAATTATGATTATTATTTTAAAAGCATGGCTGCCATTCAGTTTTTTAAGGCTGTATCTGCATAGCAATTTTAAACCAGAAACTCGTTAAAAAATCCTAAAAGGTTTTTGATTGTGAGAATACTATCTTCTGTGTTTCCTGCTTGGCAGGGGGTTGGAGTGGATGGCCCTTGTGGTCTCTTCCAACTCTATGATTCTATGATTCTTTTCTATGATTCTCTTAGCAAATGAGGCAGCTGCAACATATATTGGTGCAGGGCAGCAGGGAAGGTGTCATTTCGCCCTGGTAGAAACATTGCAGGACCACAGACAGCTCCAAATGAGCAACTTGTTCCAAGAAGGCAGGAAAGTCAATTGGTGCTTTGGTTGTTCTGCTGTGATCACTGAGTGCTTGAAGAACTTGTGATTATTTTTCTAAATCTCTTCTCACAATGGCTAAGACGGCCAACCATTTTCTTCAGTGCCTGATTGCAGCCTTCATCTGCTACAGACATGTGCACAAACTGCTAATGCTATTACATCCAAGGTCTATGAGAAATTTCTGGGTCCTTGATGGATAAAGGTATATTCTGAGCCCCTGCCTCTGTCTTTGCTCTTACTTCATGTGGGCTCTTACTGAGTTGGAAGGAGCAAAATACTGATCGAAGTGCAATGAAAGCCTCAAGGTACTGCTCAGGTGACTGCTCAGCTGGCAAAGCTAAACATCACTCACGACTGTTGAAAGGTGCCAGGGACACACTGCTATGCACTGAATGACTCCAAGTTAATTACTGAGAGCTAATTTAATCATTTTACGGAACTTTGCCCCTCCTTGTTTTAATTGTGTCAGATTGTTCGGAAGGGGAGAGATACTTTTATTCAGCTGACCTGTTTGGTGATGACTGTCCTTAGCCACATTGTCTTGAATTGAACTGTGCTAGTTGTTTAAACCTGCTTCAAATCCCATCCTCCATTTTCATAGCTGCCAAGTTTTCCCTTTTCTCACGAGGAAGCCTATTCAGCATAAGGGAATTTCCCTTAAAAAAAGGGATAACTTGGCAGCTATGCATTTTCAAAAGATAAGAAGAACCCTGAAGTAAAGCCAGTGTGGTGTAGTGGTTAAGAGCGGTAGACTCCTAATCTGGCGAACCGGGTTCTCTTCCCCGCTCCTCCACATGCAGCTGCTGGGTGACCTTGGGCTGGTCACACTTCTCTGAAGTCTCTCAGCCCCACTCACCTCCCAGAGTGTTTGTTGTGGGGGAGGAAGGGAAAAGGAGATTGTTAGCTGCTTTGAGACTCCTTAGGGTAGTGATAAAGCGGAATATCAAATCCAAACTCCTCCTCCTCCTCCTCCTCTTCTTCTTGGAGCAGCTAATCAGATGTCTATGGGTATAGGACTGTCATGACAGAAGGGCAGTAGCCCAATCCCACTGTGTGGGTCTGGCAGCAGGGGGCCCATGACCCTGGACCCACATGCCTCTTTCCCTGGCTGGCAGGCTAGCAGCAGCTTTGGCTGTGCTCTTTTGCTCTTCAAGATATGGCAACACTAACAGGCAGCAGCGATGGTCACCAACTTAGATGACTTAAAAAGAGGATTAGACAAATTCAGGCAGGGCAAAGTTACCCACAATGGCCGTGTTCTACCTCTACAGTCAAAGGAAGTTTGCCTCTAAATACTTGGTGCTGGGAATCGCTGATGGACAGAATATTGTCGCAGTCTCTTCCAGCTTTCAGGCTTCCCACAGGGATCTGTCAGGATGCTGGAATAGATGGGTGATTGCCCTAATCCAGGATGTGCAACTGATGTTTAAATGGTTGAGGGACAGCTTTTGGCCTATCTTCCTCTCCTTCCATTGCTTTGGACACAGAAAAATACCCTCATTTCCTGCTCATACCACCACCCAAGATATTTTTTAGCCACACAGTACAGAAGGCACAGAAGACATTTTTCACTAAGCTGTCTATGTTGGGGTGTCCTTTTCTTTGCTTCATAGAATCATAGAATCATAGTTGGAAGAGACCACAAGGGCCATCCAGTCCAACCCCCTGCCAAGCAGGAAACACCATCAAAGCATTCTTGACATATGGCTGTCAAGCCTCTGCTTAAAGACCTCCAAAGAAGGAGACTCCACTCCACTCCTTGGCAGCAAATTCCACTGTCGAATAGCTCTTACTGTCAGGAAGTTCTTCCTAATGTTTAGGTGGAATCTTCTTTCATGTAGTTTGAATCCATTGCTCCGTGTCTGCTTCTCTGGAGCAGCAGAAAACAACCTTTCTCCCTCCTCTATATGACATCCTTTTATATATTTGAACATGGCTATCATATCACCCCTTAACCTTCTCTTCTCCAGGCTAAACATACCCAGCTCCCTAAGTCGTTCCTCATAAGGCATCGTTTCCAGGCCTTTGACCATTTTGGTTGCCCTCCTCTGGACACGTTCCAGCTTGTCTGTATCCTTTTTGAACTGTGGTGCCCAGAATTGGACACAGTACTCCAGGTGAGGTCTGACCAGAGCAGAATACAGTGGTACTATTACTTCACTTGATCTAGATGCTATACTCCTATTGATGCAGCCCAGAATTGCATTGGCTTTTTAAGCTGCTGCTTCATTATTTTTGTTAGCCCTACTTAGCAAAACAGCTCCTTCCTTGATAGCCAAAGGTGCGTCTCAAGTTTCCACCCCATCCCTCACCAATAAATATATTTGGCTGGAAGGATTAGAGGCGGCGTAGGGATTTCAGCAAACTCCTATGCACTGTTGGTGGAAGTAAAAAGGTAAAGGTAAAGGTACCCCCTGACAGTTAGGTACAGTTGCGGAAGACTCTGGGGTTGCGTGCTCATCTCACTCTATAGACTGAGGGGGCCAGCATTTGTCCTCAGACAGCTTCCGGATCATGTGGCCAGCATGACTAAGCCACTTCTGGTAAACCAGAGCAATGCACGGAAGGGCCCTTTACCTTCATGCCGGAGCAGTACCTATTTACGGTATCTACTTGGACTTCGACGTGCTTTTGAACTTGTAGGTTGGCAGGAGCAGGAACTGAACAATGGTAGCTCACCCTGTGAGGGATTCCCCCCCCCCTCACTGCTTTAACATCAGAGGCTCTCCCTGTGCTTCTCTACAAACAGGAGAAGAAAACCTTGAGTGTCCAAATTGGACTTGTCTCCAGAGTACCTCAGGCTCTGCGTTCGAAACCTATGGCCACCAGTGGGAAGTCCCTCCCATGGACCCCTACTGCTACAGTGTGCCTCTCCCTTAGGCAACTATGTGGCTCCTTCAGCTTCACTAACCAGCCCTTTGTATGACAGGAGAAAAAGCAAACAGTTTCCTCTTCCCCAGGAAAGCTTTGTTCTCCCCTCTTTGTCACACCTCTGAAGGTACTGAGACACTGCCGAGTCAGTGAATGTTTAAGCACATTTAACTTTATTATTTAACTTATAAACATGAATTTCTTTGGTTCTTAAAAGCACATATCTTATTTTTATTTAACACAGACTTGTTACCACAGCTCCTGCATCCCTCTCTGACACTCTACTCTCCAACTCCCCAACTCCCAACCGCCAACTGCCATTTAGAATCCCCTCAAGCTCCGCCTCCCAAGGAACACCTGCCAAAACTGGGAGTGATAGATTAACCCATGATGAACTGTAGTCATCATCAGGCACTATTCCATCACACACCCCATCACGGGGATTCGAACCGCCAACCTTCTGATCGGCAAGCTCAGTGGTTTAGACCACAGTACCACCCGTGTCCCTGAGCAAAATTAACAAATGATAGTCACTTCCATAAAACCTGAAAGTTCTTTATAAATCAATATATATATTTTAAATTCATGCTTACCTGTGGTTAGTGTGACACCTGGGTCTACATTTTGTTCACTCTGAAACAATAAAAATCTCCATACAAGCAAAACGATAAGCAAAAACTTTCCTCTCTTTCCTCTCTTCCTCTCACCCCCCCCCCAGGGGCTGGGATGTGCGTCAAAACAGCCCCTCCCGTTAGAGGAGCTCACTAGCCCTGTTGTGTTGGATGAGTTTCAGTTGGTAAGATTCAAGGACATTGCTCCTTGCCCCTCTTCTCTGGGGAAAACTAGCAGGGAGGGGGCAGCTGACTGGGTAAAAATACAGAACTATACACAGTTATCCGGGCATAAGACCCACTGAAATCAGTGGCACTTACATCTAGGTAGACAGATATAGAATTGCATTGCAATCCCTTTGAAATAAATGGTTACTACTTCCACCAACAGTGCATAGGAGTTTGCTGAAATCCCTATGCTGCCTCTAATCCGTCCAGCCAAATATATTTATTGGTGAGGGATGGTGTGGAAACTTGAGAAGCACCTTTGGCTTTCAAGGAAGGAGTTGCTTTGCCATGTGGGCCTAACATAAATAATGAACCAGAGAGAAGGACACACCAAGATAGACGACTTAATGCGGAATGTCCTCTGTACCTTCTGTACTGTGTGGGGTTAAAAAATACATTGGGTGGTGGTGTGAGCAGGAAATGAGGGTATTGCTCTGTGTCCAAGACCAATGGAAAAAGAAGGAGGTAGACAAAAAGCTGTTCCTCAACAGTTTAAACATAAGGTGAACATGCCAGAGCAGTACAATTACCCATCTTCTCCAGCATTCCAAAAGATTCCTGTGGGAAGCCTGCAAACTGGACATGACTGTGATAATATTCTGTCCATCAGCAATTCCTAGTATTCAGAGGCAAACTTCTATTGACAGTGGAGGTAGAACATGGCCATTTAGAGTAAACTTGCCCTCCCTGAATTTGTCTAATCCTCTTTTTAACTCATCTAAGTTGGTGGCCATGAGTGCCTCCTGTTACGGTTGCTATATCTTGAAGAGCAAAAGAGAGCATAGCCAGAGCCGCTGCTAGCCTGCCAGTTGGGGAAAGAGGCATGAGGGCCCAGGTTCATAGGGCCCCTGCTGCCACACCAGTACAGTTAGAGGGGGCTACTGCCCTCCTGTCATGATGGTCCGGTACCCATGGACATCTGATCAAATGCTGCAAGAAGGATTCCTCTGTACTTCAAGGTTCTTCTTATCTTTTGAAAATGGAGGATGGGGATTTGAAGCGGGTATAAACAACTAGCTGGGTTCAATTCAAGACAATGTGGCTAAGGACAGTCATCACCAAACAGATCAGCTGAGTCAAAGTATCTCTCCCTGTCCCAACAATCTGACACAATTAGAAGAAGGAGGGGTGAAGTTCCGAAATAAAATTTAATAAGCTCTCAGTGATGATCTTGGAGTCATTGTATTCTATTCAGTGCCTACCAGTGCGTCCCTGGCACCTTTTAACAGCCTTGAGCTATGTCTAGCTTTGCCAGCTGAGCAGTCACCCGAGCAGTACCTTGAGGCTTTCATTGCACTTTGATTAGTGGCCTGAAAGATCAGAAAAAGTATATCGCTCCTTCCAACTCAGTAAGACTCTACATCAAGTAAGAGGAAAGACAGAGGCACTGGCTCAGAAAATACCTTTATCCATCAAGGACCCAGCAACTTCTCATAGACCCTGGATGTGATACTATTAGCAGTTTGTGAACATGTCTGTAGCAAATGAGGGCTACAGCCAGGCACTGAAGAATATGGTTGCTTGTCTTAGCCATTGTGGGAAGAGATTTAAAAACATTATTGCACGTCACTCAAACACTCAGTGCTTGCAGCAGAACAACCAAAGCACTGTTTTAATGATGGGCATAGTCATATGTCCTCAACTGACTGCAGCTTTCTTGGGAAAAGTTGCTCATTTGGAGCTGTCTGTGGTCCTAGAATCATAGAATCATAGAGTTGGAAGAGACCACAAGGGCCATCCAGTCCAACCCCCTGCCAAGCAGGAAACACCATCAAAGCATTCTTGACATATGGCTGTCAAGCCTCTGCTTAAAGACCTCCAAAGAAGGAGACTCCACCACACTCCTTGGTAGCAAATTCCACTGCCGAACAGCTCTTACTGTCAGGAAGTTCTTCCTAATGTTTAGGTGGAATCTTCTTTCTTGAAGTTTGAATCCATTGCTCCATGTCCGCTTCTCTGGAGCAGCAGAGAACAATCTTTCTCCCTCCTCCATATGACATCCTTTTATATATTTGAACATGGCTATCATATCACCCCTTAACCTTCTCTTCTCCAGGCTAAACATACCCAGCTCCCTAAGTCGTTCCTCATAAGGCATCGTTTCCAGGCCTTTGACCATTTTGGTTGCCCTCCTCTGGACACGTTCCAGCATGTCAGTATCATTTTTGAACTGTGGTGCCCAGAATTGGACACAGTACTCCAGGTGAGGTCTGACCAGAGCAGAGTACAGTGGTACTATTACTTCCCTAGATCTAGATGCTATACTCCTATTGATGCAGCCCAGAATACTTGGCAATCTCTCAGTCATTGGCACATTCAACTCCTGAGGTCTCACTTCGTCCCTTTTACACTTTGGAAACCACAGCAGAGACAGCTGGATCGTTATACTGGTTAAAACCTCCATTGCAGCCACATGTACCCATAGCCCATTCCATTCTTTCCAGCCTTGCTGGAATGGATCTAGTATCCAGGGTTTTCCTGAAGGGGTGTCTCCACCCCCACCATTCAGTGCAGACATTGAGATCTAGCTCTGAGGGCCTTCTCACTTCTCTGAGAAGAGAGGTTAGAGGGAAACATATGTTTCTCTATGTGCTTGAAGGCACTCAGAGTGGCCAGGGTGACCCAGTCAGATGGGGTGCTGTGGTAATAATAATAATAGGAATCTTATTTTGTAGGTGGCTTCTAGGCTTTTGCCCTTGACTATTTGACTCTCAATTGTTTTCTTGAGTGCCTTCACCATTTAAATTGTAAATTATCTATATCAAAAAACAAATCTGAGAAGTGTCTATCAACAACTAATGAGATCATAGACAATTCCAACAGTGAGCTTTGCATTTCAGTATCTCCCTCTTTATCTTTGTGGTGAGCAAACAACACCCATTCCCGGACCTCACTGAACCATTTGTTCCCAAGGGTTGCCAGCGACATGAGTTGATGGCCTATAAATCCCTCCAGGAAACCTCTACCTGCACCAATTCCCTTGTTGATCCATCTCTGCTCTGAGTCTCCTAATTTTTCTAGAATTATGAAGGCTCTCCTGAGAGCATGTCTCCTCTTGGCCCTGATTTCTCCAGGTAAGTTGGGAAACATTTAATGATTTTTAGAGGACACCAAAGAGAATTTGCTGCTTGGGAGGGAAGGGGAGTTAGGAGTGCAGATCAACACCATAGAAAGCAAGGACTGCTGGGTTACCAAGAGAAAGTAGGCGAGAGTCAAGTCAAGAGTATTTCTTGTGATGTCAAAAATATAAATGATGTCATACAGATATAGAATGAAATATCCCACTCTAACATGGAAGCTACATTTCAGCAATACACATTTTCATCTGGCAATCTCTTGCCTTTGCAATCATCGCTCCCTCCCCATTTCCAAAACTTACCTGTGTGTGTGTGTGTGTGTGTTTATAGATATGTGTGTATGTGTGCGTACACACACACAGGTAAGTTTTGGAAATGGGGAGGGAGGGATGATTGCAAAGGCAAGAGATTGCCAGATGAAAATGTTGGATATGATTTGAAAGTGCAGTGAAAGTGCTACGAAGGTGAACAAGCTTTTCTTTAATGGGGGAGGTAGAGAAATATGACTTAGAAAATAGGACAAAATAATAATTCCATTGGAATGGGGAGGAAAAGTTGCTTAGGAAAGAAAAGGGAAGAAAACAAAGTATGACCATAGCAGGAAGAAATTAAATACATGTTACAAAGAAAGACACCATCCCCTTGGAACAGATCACATAAACCCGATGGTGAGGATGCAGATTCCCTACTACTACTCGTTGGTTGTGAAGGTCTGGGGAGCTGAATTTAAGAGACCCAGTGTGCTGTCAGACAAGGATCCAGGAGACCCGGGTTTGAAACCCCACTGTCAGATCTTTTGGTGCACCAACCTCAGAAAATTGCTCATGTATTAACCAGACTGAATTTGGTTGACACAAATCCTGTGGATACACCAATGTTGACAGGTTTCCAGATAGATGATAGTGGTGAAGCATTTTCTGATGTTACACTGTACAGATGTATTCTAGGCAAACTGGATTTCATTGCCAGATGTTCAAGACCTGATATAGCTGTGAGCACTAATCTTCTTAGCAGACACGCTAACAAACCTACTGTTCAGGATTGGAAGGCTCTGAAGCGCATAGCACATTACCTGAAAGGTACTATGCACTACAGACTGAGATTCACTAATCAGAAGTCTGGAGGTCTTGAGATATTTGCAGATGCAAGTTTTGGAAGTGGCACCGCAGATGGCACAAGCACTTCTGGAGTGTGCTACATGTACAACCAGTGTCTGTTTGACTGGTTGTGCAAGAAGCAGTGAGCTTATTCACTTTTGGATTGTGAATGGTTGTTGCAACAAATTAATGTGAAATGTCCTATGCAGGTTTATCAAGACAACAGGTCCTGTTTGGCTTTGCTAGCTTCAGAGAGTTGCAAGCAAAGAACCAAGTACTTGCAGATAAAGTTACATCGTGCAAGGGAGTGTATTCGGAAATGACTCATTCAGGTGTCCTACATGCCAGGAAATGAAATTCCGGCAGATCTGTTGTCAAATGTTGTTAACAGAGAACAACTTCAGGTTTATGTACAGTGGTTGCAGTTAGGTTGAAATACTGCACCACAGGTTACATGGAAAGGGGGAGGTTGTTGGGATTTTCCATTCCACCTTTAGTTGCAGACATGGGATTGTTACGTGTCACATTTCTGTTTACATTCCAGCAGTTTGCTGGCGTAAGCAGAACTTTCACTGTATTGCTTTTGTTTTGACTCTCTCTCTCTCTCTCAGAAGATGGCAAGGAGAGGTACGTGTTTCTTTGTCCTGATTTATGTAAAATAAATCTATAGTGTTAATATGTATCCACAGCCTCAGCCTCTTCTGTTTGTGTGATTTACACTGCTGTATAGAATGTGCTCAAGTCTGGGAGGCTTGAGTCACTGATTTATGTCGGAGCCAGAGGTTGATGGATTTTCGCAGCCACATGGCTGAGAAGGAGACGATCCAGCTGGGGGCTAGCCAGCTGGCCTTTCTACCCCCAGATGCTGACAGAAATGACTTGGGGGTGGGGGGTTATGGAACGCATCTGTGCTGATGGCACACCACTGCCTCCTTCAAGTAGGCAGGGACCACCCCCTCTTGCAAGGAGGCATTAAGCAGTGCTAAGCAGGCTTTGGGAAGAAGGCGGTTGGACTCTAAGACCCTATCAGAGTCCTCACACCTACTGCCAGAAGCCTTACAAGCGCCTCCTTTTGCTGCTCCTTTCAGACCAGAAAGAAGGGACTTACCAAACCATTGCACTGTTCCCACACCTCTGTATTGTTTAGCCTGGCAGTAGTCAAAACCAACTTTGCAAGGAAGAAACATATACTCAGGATGGTCCGCATAATGGCTTGATTTGGGTATGATAAATGGAATTCACTGAAATGTCTAGAGGATTTGGCTGCAGCAGTGGGGGGGGATGGGATTAATTAATTAATGAGGAAGAAAGAGGATAGATTAAATGATTTAAAATTGAAATGTATACATTCTTGGTAAAAACAATAAGTTAAGGGAAGAAATAAAAGATAGAAGAATCAAAATAGAGTTGATTTAAGTTTGGGAATTGATAGTATGAAAACGAATATTTAGATATATAAATATGGATATCATGTATAATATAGAAAAGTTAATTTTGAGTATCAAAAAGGATCATATTATTATTGTGGAAATTGCCTAATTGATAATTAACAAAGAACCCAGAGTCTGGGAAGTCCAAATTGTTTTAATAATGATATGAATCAAGGTTGTTTTTTTGTCTGGCATTTTTTTTTCTATTTTTCTTTTTTCCTTTTCTTTTTTGGCCTCTTCTAGGTCGTTTTTCCCTTTTCTTTTTTCTGCTTGTCTTTGTATGTATGAATGTAATTTGACCACGATGTATTTTCAGATATGAAATTAATGGAAAATGAATAAAAATTATATTAAAAAAAATGAATGGCAATGCCCATCAACCTTGGGAGGGCCTGGCTCCCTCAGATATTTTATTGGAGGGGGTGAAGACCCCTTGCCCCCTAGGAGTTGGCTCCTATGGAAGCTGGTGTTTGTTCAGTGAAGACCAGCGTGCATATCATTTCCTTTAGCTATAGGCTAATATTTAAAGAGGGGATGGAGGTTTTAAGGAGATTCTGATTTTTAACAATAGAGCGCCTCCATCTTGGAATAAAGAAATGCTGCACATTATTGATTAGTATGATCTTTGTGTCCCAATTGAGGTGGCACTTTGCCACATGAAAGTTCATATTTTGAAGCATGATTTCTCTGTTGATCACACACTTCTGCCTGTCTGGACAAATGTGCTCCTTGGCAAGGCTGCCCCAAGACATGTTGGCAGCTGAGGCAAACCACAAAATAGTGCCCCCCCCCATTCCAGGGAAGAAGGATTGAGAGAAGATTGACACTGGGAACACTGTGAGGGGTGGGGGATAAAGTGTTGGTGTGTGAGCAGCAACAATGGGCAAGGAATTAATTGGAGGCCAGATCTGTTGCCCATATGGAACCAGCCACCTAAGACGTGACCTTGCCTCTTGGGTGGGACCATCCTCACTCAAACTACCCATTCAGCCCCCTCACCCTCACTATGTAACCAGCATCACAAATACCAAATGGGGAAAAGCTTTTACAGCTCTGTGACTCCAGTGTATGAACTATGTCATGGTTGAAGGATGTAACTGCCGGATCTCCTATGTGAAAAAAAAAAATGCCTACATGGAGGTAAGGTGCCTGAATATTTGCCCAACTACTTGCTGGTTTGTCCCATCTATGAGGACTTAAAATAAGCTTTGTTCAAATATTCAAATATCCCAAGTGAGAGCTGGATTGGGTATATGATTAACTTTTAATTAAGGGAAAAGACTCCTTACACCTCTGAAAAAGTGGTCTGTACTGCCTTTAAAGTGACTATTATAAGGATAAATGTTTATTCTGTTTTTAACCTCTTTTGTGTATTTTATCTTTTATAATCACTTCAGCTAAACCAAGGAATAATAATTGCATTTGTATCTGAAACAGAACTGAGAACCAAAATTTTATTTTCCCAAACCATTTATTTTGTATTGTAGTGATCATAATGAAAACTATTTATTAATGATACACTACAGGGTTCTTTGTAGTTAGAATCCACAATCCCCACATTCTGACTCTTTTTCTCTGCCCCTTGCTTCCCTTCACCTCCACCAAAAGCATAAAAGAAAGAACCAGAGATCCTGAGTACTGGATTTCACCACTAGGCCTCCAGTTCCCCCCTCATTGCCATGGATTTTGGAATAAACAAGGAGGAGGTTTACACCGTCCCATTTACCCTTCATGTTCAGGCTGGTGTGAGATTTGTGAAGCATTATAACAGCTTTCTTGGCCAGCAAAAAGGACAATCCCCCCAACTCCAAGTCTATGTCTATTTTTCCCGAAGGCACAGAAATCTGTTGTCCCACAACCTTGCAAAGTGAAGAAGTTTTGCCTACAAACACCTGGGGGGAAAGAAAACAAATATTGACATTAGTCCTTTACCCAGGGACTAGAAGATTCTACCTGTGATGGTGAATGAGAATTTTAATAAGTTAGTTTTAAAATGTGTATATTTAAAAAATCTGAAAAATATCATAATTTCATTGCAACATGAATATACAAAATTTTCAACATCAGAAGTTAAGGTAAAAGAATAACTCAGATATCATTCAAAATTGCCATCATACCCAATGGAGTCTCAAGACACGAAGATTATTAGTAAACAGGTTATATTTATAAAATATAATGAAATTAGAGGATCTGAAAACAGGTTAATTAATGAGATTAATGAAATCAAATTCTTTTGTGCACCTCTTGGTTGTCTGATTTTTTTGTTTCCAATGAAGTTTTTGATAACTGCCACGAAAGACTGCCACGCTTTCTTCTCTTTGTCAGTTCATGAAGGCATTAAATACTGAAGGTAAATGTTTTCAAATACAAGCGTAAATTCTTACCTGAATAACAACAGCTTGTATATACTGTATCCCAAGGAAATACATTTTTTTGCATACCTCTACTACTTTAGCTATGTGTTTAATAAAATATTTAATTCTTGCATTGTGAAAAACGAATATTATGGTGAAAAGTGAAAAACGTGAATTGCAAAAAAAACCCACTAGAGCTTACAGAGCAAAACCGACTTCAGATATGAAATCAGCATTGAAAAAACATATAAGAACAGTTGAAAAATCTCATGCAACATAAAATGGAAAAAAATTGTTCCCCAGTGTTAGCAATGTTACCTATTTGAAAGGCTCCTTCAAAATCAACACATTGGGTCTCATTCTCAAGGCAGTTGATCATCTTCTCACTTTTACACTTTTTCATTCCCATGGAGAAGCAGGATGGGCACTGCAGACCATTTTTCGCCAGCATGTTGCGATCAGGAACTGCCAAAATCAGAAGTATAGTGAGCATGCTAATGGTTTTATCTGTTTTTGTATCTCTGTGTTATATAAGTGGAATCCACCCTAGGAACTTACAGTTTTGGTGGGGCATCTGAAGTATTATTGGATGAAAAGATGATCTAGATCCAGTTTGGGTTTAGGATTGACACTGGGACAGATTCAGGAGAGATGCCAGGTTGGAAAGGCAACCCATCCCTTCTCAGGCAGAGACATAGCTGCCCAGCAGGTCCCTCTTTTTCACAGTTTCTCCTCATTCCTGCCTCTCCATCCTGCCTAACATTCCACCCCATGAGAACTCCTAATAGTCCTGAACTGCTCATCCCAACTAGTAGCCATCTGGAGCTGTCTCACCCCATTTGAATACAGCACAGGTCCTCTGAGAACTGCTGTTTTACTAAGGATCCAGGCCTTGGTCAAATCCAATGTACAGCCATAACATGCTAAATATTCGAAAACAATGCAGAAACTTACGGCTGAGAGTTGCATTGTTACACAGTTCAGTATTGCAACAGTGCCTCTTCATCTCATAGAATTTACCATCTGCTGCAGTGAAGCTGAAATGGCCTGAGACACAATAGCTGGAACGCGAGCATTGATTCAAAAGTTGCACTTGGGGTTTCACTGTGAAAAAGAATTTGAAAGAAACATCTAGATCTGGGAAAAATATTGCTCCTAAGGCACATTCATTGTAATGGTTCCAATTTTCTGAATTGTCTGAATCAGGAGCTTTTCAAACTAACCATATGGAAAGTATTATTAAAGATAGATAAATTTATTACTGCTTTAAGCCCATATAGAAAGTATTATTAAATTTGGAAATGGAATGTATGCAGAACTGCATTTCAGGTCAAATTTGTAGCACAAAGGCTCATGCCTTCTTCTACGGTATACATTGACAATACATCTGACATACACTGCATTCTCTCTGCTAGTCAATCGTAACAGTTTGCAGGTTGGAGAAACTGCTTCCCTGAACTCCTGTGTGCCCAATGCAAGACACTTGACAAGAAACTCGCATTGCACTAACTTTACTGCCCCATTTCCCGTCTCCCTCCAAGAATGTAGCAGTGATGTTGGAGCAGATGGTCAAGTGAGCACTACCATCCCACCCAGAATTGCCCCAAGGCATTTTGGCACCTGAGGCGAACTACAAAATGGCACCCACTCCCTCCTGGGTAGAAGGGGTGGGTAAATCGGGAACAAGCAAAGGGTTTAAATTAACCTTAACCAATGGTTGAAGTAGGAACCAAAATCTGTCAGGGTGGAGGAGTCCACTCTGAATCAAGCTGGGTAATGGAAATGCTTTTGAAGAGGCAAACTTAAGAAAATCTTCCTTTATGCTGGTTCCCTCATCATCATTTCATCACTGATAATTATTTCAAAATTCATTGAGGGCAGATAGGGAGCCATGAAAGTGTGAAGCACCTTGGTTTTCCATCCCGATTGCTCAGCTTTTGATTAGTTTTTATAGATCTGTGAAATGACTCCCAATTTTAATGTTGTTCATGGCAAAGGGGATATTCAGTTTATATTCCAGGCTTATTGTCCTAGTAGTTTGATAATCAAGACTAAACTGGAGTTCATTAGTTTGGGTCAGCAGGGATTTCTGGTTAATGCAAATCAAGATCTCCAAGCATGGCGATCAGCACCCAACTCAGCCACTGGTTGTGGTGATGTTAGATTCCCCATTTTCATATGTAAGCCATTCCTTACTTCAGGATTGGGAACATATGATCCTCCAGATGTTGTAGATCTACTTCTCCCATCATTGCTGTCTGGTGGCCAGGATAGCTAGACAGATGGGAGTTCTTATTCATCTACAGCTGAAGTGCTACAGCTTCCTCACCTCACTTTTTTCATAGGTGAGTTGCCCCAGAAGAGACTTCTATATGCTAATAGAACCCTTAAAGTTCAACTATCTTAACCTGGATGTAATCCAACAGCAAAAGACAAAAAAGGTAGGCAAATCTTACTTATATTTGTACGCAGAACAGTGGCCTCACAGGAATTTTGATTGGAGTCACAAGTTGTTTTAGCATACCTTTTATAGGTCAATCCAGTCAGGTTGAAGGTATATCTGCACTTCAGAGGTAATGCTGAGATTGCAGCAAAAGATGGATCATTATTATAATCAACATTATTATTATTTGGTTTTGCCGCTTGCTTAATGAGACACAGAGGAGGAGGTGATAGTGATTTAAAACTTTTAAATTAAAACGGGTTCAATTTAAGAAGCATTTTAATAAAACTTTTGAAGCCATTGGCCAGAACACTGGTTTAATTATTTCTAAGAGGTGGGGAAGTGAACTCTCCCTTTCCCACGACCCACATTTCTCTCATCCAGACTCTCACTTAAATATATTTTCTTCCCAGTGTTTGGTCACAAGCTTCGATCTGAGCACAATTCAACTGTGGAATTTTCTACAAGGGGCAAGGAAGGCCACAAATTTGAATGGCTTCAAAAGAGGATTCGGCAAATTGATGGAGAATAAGACCCTCAGTGGCTACTAAGCATGATGGCTATGTACTACATCCAATATCAAAAGTAGCATATTTCAAATAACAGTTGCTGGAACTCACAGTAAGCCAGAGAGTTTCTGCTGTGCTGATGTCTTGATAGTGTGCTTCCCATAGTCATTGGGTTAGCCAGTATGAAGACAGGATCTTGGACTAGGGGTGAATAAATCTAAGAATGTCGCTTGCTCTTAATTTCTATTTTTTCTAATTTAATTATAGATCTGCAGCCACTTCCTCCAAGAAGCTCAAGGCTGTGTACATGGTTTTCCCCTCCCAATTTTATCCTCTGAAGATTCCTATGAGGTAGGTAGTGGCTGGTCTAGGATCCCCCAGTGAGCTTCATGGCTGAGTGGGGATGCAGATCCTGGTCTCCTGGATCCTTCTCTGACACTCTAATCATGACAGCACACTGGCTCTCTTAAATTCAGCTACCCAGATTTCCACAACCAACAAGTATTAGAAGGGAATCTTGAACCTCAGCAGTAGGTTTATGTGATCTGTTCCAAGACTTGAATTTGTCTTTCTTTGTAAAAATGTATTTAATTTCTTTCTGCTATGGCCATCCTTTGTCTTCTTACCTTTCCTAATTCGATTTTTTATTAACATAAAATTTTTATTTTAATAATTTATTTTTTAATATTTTAATAATTTTATTAACATATAAAACACATACATTTAAATTTACACAGAACACATACACACACTACCCTATATTCATAACATAAAACATACCTACATTACTCTATATAATACCTATCTATGCTATACATAGGTCTCCCTGCTTATTTAACTTATATCCAGAATTCATCATGTGAAAGGCTGGACTGGATGAATCCCAAACTGGAATTAAGATTGCCGGAAGACATATCAGCAACCTCAGATATGCTTTTTTAAAAATGTTTTTTATTTATTTCAGTTATTAAAAACATACATATATTTACATACAAATCAAGACAAAAAAAACCAAGAATACAATATGCTATATGTTTTCCATCTCGAAAATCAAAAATAAAAAGGACAAAAAACAAAGGGCACAGGAAAAAAGGAGGTAGGGGAGGGGGGGGGAGGAAGAGAAGAAGAAAAAGGAAAAAAAGAAGAAGAAAATTTACAAAAATTACAAACAATACATAAAATACCAACAACTTCCAATCATATCTTTGTAGCTAACACTATTCCTCTTTATCATCCACAAAATAAATTCTTTATTGTCTATCTTTTAACCCTTCAGCTTGGTTCGGTTTTTGTCTGCTTTGAGGATTAATTACTTAATTGTTTTTATATATTCATCAAAAATCCTCCATTCCTTTTTTATTTTTTGTCTTGTTTGTCCTCTAATTCTCCCAGTGGTTCTGGCTAGCTGTGAGTATTCCTTCATTAGTATTTGCCAATCTGTTATACTAGGGATGTTTCTACTTTTCCAGTTTCTAGCGATCAGCACCCTCGCGGCTACAATACCATACATTAATAGTTTTCTATTTACATCTCCTATATCTTCCGGTATTATATTTAGTAGGAACATTTCTGGTTTTTTCGTGATCTTACATTTCAGCATTCTCTTTAACTCTTCATAGATGTTCTCCCAATATATCCTTATCTCTGCACATTTCCACCACATGTGCATTTGAGTTCCTGTTTCTTTCTCACATCTCCAGCATTTAGGTGATTTATTTTTATACATTTTTGCTAGTTTTTCAGGTGTCTGGCACCACCTATATATCATTTTAAAGATGTTTTCTCGCAGATTGTAGCACACGGTAAATTTTATATATTTTTTCCACAGCCTTTCCCACTGGTCTATGAATATATTGTGGCCCAAATCCTGGGCCCACTTTATCATAGATGGCTTAGTTTGTTCTTCTTTTAACTCCCATTCCAGTAACAAGTCGTAGGTACGTGAAATCAATTTTTTGTCATTATCTATCAATTCTTTTTCAAATTTCAAATTTTATATCTTTTTTCCACAGCCTTTCCCACTGGTCTATGAATATATTGTGGCCCAAATCCTGGGCCCTCTTTATCATAGATGGCTTAGTTTGTTCTTCTTTTAGCTCCCATTCCAGTAACAAGTCGTAGGTACGTGAAATCAATTTTTTGTCATTATCTATCAATTCTTTTTCAAATTTAGACTTCTCTTTTGCAATTCCCAATTTTTTGTCCTCCATGAATTTCTGGTTTATTTGAAAATATTGCAGCCAGCTCGTAAAATATTTTTTGGTCTCCTCATAGCTTTTAAATTTAGGTTCATTCTGTGTAATCTCCAATAACTCATGGTAGGTGGCAGTCTTTTCTTCCATATTTAATTTTTTAACCGTAATCACATTTATTGGGGATGTCCACAGGGGTATCTTAGGTTCTAATATACTTTTGTATTTTGCCCAAATTAAATACAACGATTTCCTAATTAAATGATTTTAAAAAACCCTGTGTGCTTTAACTTTCCCGTAAATCAAATATGAATGCCAGCCAAATCTATTTTCTACTCCCTCTAGGTCTAGAATCTCTGGTTTTTCTAGAGTTATCCATTCTTTCAGCCAGACCAATCCAGCTGCTGCATGGTATAATTCCAGGTTAGGGAGAGAAAATCCCCCCCCTCTTTTTATCTGTTAGCAGCTGGTGTTTAATTCTTGGCTTTTTATTGTTCCAAACAAACTTTGTTAAATCTTTCCTCCACTCAGAGAAGCATTTTATTCCTCCCAAAATTGGTATTGTTTGAAACAAATACATCAACTTTGGGAGTATGTTCATTTTCACTACTGATATTGTGCCCCAGAGGGAGAGTTTTAATTTACTCCATTGTTCCATTCCTTTTTTGATTTCACTCCAAGTTTTTTTATAATTGTCTTCATATAGATTTAAACTTTTTGCTGTCATCCAAATACCTAAATATTTAACTTTCTTTTAAAGTTCTAGTCCTGTTATCTGCTTCAGCTCTTCCCTTTCTTTTTTGTCCATATTTTTGGTTAGTAATGTTGTTTTTTTATAATTTATTTTAAGTCCTGACACCTTCCCATATTCCTTTATAGTTTCTATTACTTTTGGGATGCTTTCTTTTGGATCTTGAGTTGTCACCACTATATCGTCCGCGAAGGCACGAACTTTGTATTCTCTTTTCCCTATCTTTATTCCTTTTATTCCATTTTCACTTCTAATTTTATTTAACAACACCTCCAACACCAGAATGTATAACAATGTGGAGAGTGGACAGCCTTGCCTTGTGCCTTTCTCTATCCAAAAATTATCTGTCACACCTCCATTTATTATTAATCTTGCCCTCTGTTGTTGATAAACTGCTCCTATAGCTTTCTGCATTTTCTCTTGTAACCCAATTTGACTTATTTGTTTTTTCAAAAATTCCCAAGAGACATTATCAAATGCCTTTTCGGCATCTAACATTAACAGTGCGGCTTTTTTGTCGATCTTAAATTCCAGATATTATAATATATCTATTATATTTCTGGTATTGTTAAATATCTGCCTCCCCGGGAGGAATCCTGTTTGGTCGGGGTGTATTATTTATTTGAGTATATGTTTTAGTCTCTGGGCTATTACCCCCGCAAATAGCTTATAGTCACTGTTCAAGAGGGATATGGGTCTATAATTTGCCATTTGTTCTTGAACCTCATCTCCTTTTGGGAGCAGTGTGATATACGCCTCCTTCCACGTTTCTGGTATTGCGCCTTTTTCTAAGACTTGATTCATTATTTCTTTTAGGGGATTCAGGAGTATGTTTTCCATTTTCTTATAATATTCTATAGGGAGTCCGTCTGTCCCTGGCGATTTCCCTGTTTTACTTTTTTCATTACTTCATCTCATACCCAACTCTCTCATCCATTCCACAAAAGGCTTGGTTTTCAGATCCTTTATCAATTTAGGAGCCCTTCTTTGCACATGTTCCAGTTTCTAAATAGCTCTTTAGATTTCAGGGCCCAAAACTGGGAACAGCATTCCAATAGTTCCTTTAATCCGGACACTATAGAAATCAGATATAGCATAGCAGACTATTTTTTAAGATGTGTGTGTGTGTGTGTGTGTGTGTGTGTGTACTTTATAAAATTAAGTCATTAAGATTCTTATTCACCACCAGCACCTCAAACTCCATGGCCCTAGTAAAGGACTAATGTGGGATGCAGGACACAGAGAAAAGAATGCTGTATTATTATTTATCAGTATGCTTGTTGCTTGATTTACAGCAGGCACGTCCAACAGGTAGATTGTGATCTACCATTGCTCCGTGTCCACTTCTCTGGAGCAGCAGAAAACAACCTTTCACCCTCCTCCATATGACATCCTTTTATATATTTGAACATGGCTATCATATCACCCCTTAACCTTCTCTTCTCCAGGCTAAACATACCCAGATCCCTAAGCCGTTCCTCATAAGGCATTCTTAAAATGCAGAGACATCACCTTGCCAACAAAGGCCCGTATAGTTAAAGCTATGGTTTCCCCAGTAGTGATGTATGGAAGGGAGAGCTGGACCATAAAGAAGGCTGATCGCCAAAGAATTGATGCTTTTGAATTATGGTACTGGAGGAGACTCTTGAGAGTCCCATGGACTGCAAGAAGATCAAACCTCTCCATTCTTAAGGAAATCAGCCCTGAGTGCTTACTGGAAGGACAGGTCGTGAAGCTGAGGCTCCAATACTTTGGCCACCTCATGAGAAGAGAAGACTCCCTGGAAAAGACCCTGATGTTGGGAAAGATTGAGGGCGCAAGGAGAAGGGGACGACAGAGGATGAGATGGTTGGACAGTGTTCTCGAAGCTAGGAACGTGAGTTTGACCAAGCTGCGGAAGGCAGTGGAAGATAGGAGTGTCTGGTGTGCGTGTCCATGGGGTCACGAAGAGTCAGACATGACTAAACGACTAAACAACAACAATGATAGCCATGTTCAAATATATAAAAGGATGTCATATAGAGGAGGGTGAAAGGTTGTTTTCTGCTGCTCCAGAGAAGCACACACGGAGCAATGGATTCAAACTACAAGAAAGAAGATTCCACCTGAACATTAGGAAGAACTTCCTGACAGTAAGAGCTGTTCGACAGTGGAATTTGCTGCCAAGGAGTGTGGTGGAGTCTCCTTCTTTGGAGGTCTTTAAGAAGAGGCTTGACAGCCATATGTCAGGAATGCTTTGATGGCATTTCCTGCTTGGTAGGGGGTTGGACTGGATGGCCCTTGTGGTCTCTTCCAAATCTATGATTCTATGATTCTATGATTCTATGAAGCAAAGAGAAGGACACCCCAACATAGACACCTTATTGAAAAATGGTCCTCTATGCCTTCTGTACTGTCTGACTAAAAAATATCTTGGGTGGTGGTATGAGCGGGAAATGAGGGTATTGTTCTGTGTCCAAAGCAATGGAAGGAGAGGAGGATAGGCCAAAAGCTGCCCCTCAGCCATTTAAACATCAGTTGCACATTCTGGATTGGGGCAATCACCCATCTATTCCAGCATCCTAACAGATCCCTGTGGGAAACCTGAAAGCTGGAAGAGACTGCGACAATATTCTGTCCATCAGCGATTCCCAGCACCAAGTATTTAGAGGCAAACTTCCTTTGACTGTAGAGGTAGAACACGGCCATTGTGGGTAACTTTGCCCTGCCTGAATTTGTCTAATCCTCTTTTTAAGTCATCTAAGTTGGTGACCATCGCTGCTGCCTGTTAGTGTTGCCATATCTTGAAGAGCAAAAGAGCACAGCCAAAGCTGCTGCTAGCCTGCCAGCCAGGGAAAGAGGCATGTGGGTCCAGGGTCATGGGCCCCCTGCTGCCAGACCCACACAGTGGGATTGGGCTACTGCCCTTCTGTCATGATAGTCCTATACCCATAGACATCTGATTAGCTGCCCCAAGAGGAGGAGAAGGAGGAGGAGGAGTTTGGATTTGATATTCCACTTTATCACTACCCTAAGGAGTCTCAAAGCAGCTAACAATCTCCTTTTCCCTTCCTCCCCCACAACAAACACTCTATGAGGTGAGTGGGGCTGAGAGACTTCAGAGAAGTGTGACCAGCTCAAGGTCACCCAGCAGCTGCATGTGGAGGAGCGGGGAAGAGAACCCGCTTCACCAGATTACAAGTCTACCGCTCTTAACCACTACACCACACTGGCTTTACTTCAGGGTTCTTCTTATTTTTTGAAAATGGAGGATGGGATTTGAAGCAGGTTTAAACAACTAGCACAGTTCAATTCAAGACATTGTGGCTAAGGACAGTCATCACCAAACAGGTCAGCTGAATCAAAGTATCTCTCCCAGTCCAAAGCATCTGACACAATTAGAAAAAGGAGGGGCAAAGTTCCGTAAAAAGGTTAAATTAGCTCTCAGTAATTAACTTGGAGTCATTCAGTGCATAGCAGTGTGTCCCTGGCACCTTTCAACAGTCGTGAATGATGTTTAGCTTTGCCAGCTGAGCAGTCACCTGAGCAGTACCTTGAGGCTTTCAATGCACTTCGATCAGTATTTTGCTCCTTCCAACTCAGTAAGACCCCACATGAAGTAAGAGCAAAGACAGAGGCTCAGGCTCAGAATATACCTTTATCCATCAAGGACCCAGCAATTTCTCATAGACCTTGGATGTAATAGTATTAGCAGTTTGTGCACATGTCTGTAGCAGATGAAGGCTACAATCAGGGACTGAAGAATATGGTTGGCCATCTTAGCCATTGTGAGAAGAGATTTAGAAAAATAATCACAAGTTCTTCAAGCACTCAGTGATCACAGCAGAACAACCAAAGCACTAAATTAGTTTTTCTGCTTTAATAATGGGCATAGTCAGATGGCCTCTCCATTGATTTTCCTGCCTTCTTGGAACAAGTTGCTCATTTGGAGCTGTCTGTGGTCCTGCAATGTCTCTACCAGGGCGAAATGACACCTTCCCTGCTGCCCTGCACCAATATATGTTGCAGCTGCCTCATTTGCTAAGAGAAGATTGTCTGTATTCTCACAATCAAAAACCTTTTAGGATTCTTAAACGAGTTTATGGTTTAAAATTGCTATGTAGATACAGCCTTTAAAAACTGAATGGCAGCCATGCTTTTAAAATAATGATCATAATTCAAAAACCAAGATTACTAAAAGAAATTGAAGAGTTGTAGTAGCCTGGTAGTTTCAGAGGAGTAGTTTCTGAGGAGCAGATTGTAGGACAAGCAATTAATTTTAGAAGGTTATGTTCATCCTGTGGAGGAACTGCAAACCAAATTTAAAAAATATGGGCAGGTGAGGATTTTGTCTAACTCTTGTGTGGAAGCAGCAGGGAAGGTTTCATTTCGCCCTGGTAGAGACATTGCAGGACCACAGACAGCTCCAAATGAGCAACTTGTTCCAAGAAGGCAGGAAGACTGCCCCGTGTATACTATAGCCTCCAACTATGGCTTCCTGAGAACGGACGGTGAAAAATGGACTCATTTCTTGTTAGGTGACCTTCGGATATCAGGTAAAGGTAAAGGACCCCTGGACGGTTAACTCCAGTTGAATTCAACTTTGTGATGTGGTGCTCCTCTCCACTTTCACGCCAAGGGTGGTGATGTCTGCTCACTGACAGCTTTATGGATCATGTGGCCAGCATGAGGACCATGACAAGTGTCAGAGTGTATGGAAACATCGTTTACCTTCCCACCACAGCTGTACCTATTTATCTACTTGCATTGGTATGCTTTCCAACTGCAAGGTTGGATGATGTGGGGCAGAGCAACAGAAACTTACTCTGTAGTGCAGATTCAAACTGCAGACCTTGTGATCGGCAGCCCTAGAGGCTCGGTGGTTTAGGCCACAACACCACCTGCATCCTTTGTGTATCAATCCAACACGCACACCTAGGTCCCACTACTCCGTTTTTACTCATATTTTTCATTTCACTTTTCCAAGGTAGCATCCCCCACATGGAATTAAGGATTGGCAGAAGCCTGAAGTGTGCCCTTAACCCAATAATGCAACAGAATGCCTAATCTTTTTCTCCCCAACCTCATCACCTGCCTAGATGCTGCTTTCTTCCTTCTGTAGCTCTCCACATCAGATTGGTTCTTACCTATTTCCACTGGAGCAAAAATATAAAAGCCACCCACAAACAGAAAATCTTTTACTTCCAGATACCTCACTTTATAGCTTATTGTTACTTGATTCACTGCCCCCACTCTGAGTGCCTGGAGGTGGTTGTAGGATCATAGCTGCCAAGTTATCCCTTTTTTATTCATTCTGAGTGCCTGGAGGCAGTTGGAGGATGGATGGCGGCTAACAGATTAAGGTTGAATCCTGACAAGACAGAAGTATTGTTTGTGGGGGGACAGGATCTGGGCAGGTGTGGAGGACTCCCTAGTCCTGAATGGGGTAACTGTGCCCATAAAGGACCAGGTGCACAGCCTGGTAGTCATTTTGGACTCACAGCTGTCCATGGAGGCACAGGTCAATTCTGTGTCCAGGGCAGCTGTCTATCAGCTCCATCTGGTACACAGGCTGAGACCTGAAGGAGCGTCTCCACCCCCATCGTTCTGCCTGGACACTGAGGTCCAGCTCCAAGGGCCTTCTGGCGGTTCCCTTGTTGCGAGAAGCCAAGTTACAGGGAACCAGGCAGAGGGCCTTCTTGGTAGTGGCGCCCGCCTTGTGGAACACCCTCCCATCAGATGTCGAAGAGAAAAACAACTACCAGACTTTTATAAGACATCTGAAGGCAGCCCTGTTTAGGGAGGCTTTTAATGTTTAATAGATTGTACTTTATTTTTCTATTTTATTTTTCTATTTTATTTAATAGATTGTACTTTATCTTTCTGTTGGAAGCCACCCAGAGTGGCTGGGGAAACCCAGCCAGATGGGTGGGGTATAAATAATAAATAATAAATTGTTGTTGTTGTTGTTGTTATTATTATTATTATTATTATTATTATTATTATTATTATTATTATTATGTGTGGATGCAGTAACAGCTTTTGGGAGTAATTTGGAGCTGAACCAACAGTGTGTCTTCCTCAAATGGCCTTTGCACATGGCCTGATGCCTCCCACTCGACAGGTTGAGAGAATGGCCATGTTTGTGTAGCTTCTGAATGGAGGCAGCTCCATGGCCATTGTTGGCTCCCATCAAGACCTTCCTCATACGGTACTTGTATGAGTGGCTGATTCACACCTGGCACTCTCTCAGTCATTGGCACATTCGACTCCTGACGTCTCATTTTTTCACTTTTATCCTTTGGAAACCTTGGCCAAGACAGCAGGATCAGTTTTCCTTGTTAAACCCTTCATTGAATCTATGTGTACCCAGAGCCCATTCCATATGGATCTAATATCCAGGATTTTTCTGAAGGAGCATCTCCACACCAGTCATTCAGCTCAGACACTGAGATTGTTCTGAGGGCCTTCTGGCATTTCTCTCGCTGTGAGAAGTGAGTTACAGGTAGGTATCTGAAGAAGTGTGCCTGCACACCAAAGCTCATACCAGTGACAAATTTGGTTGGTCTCTAAGGTGCTACCAGAAGGATTATTATTTTTTGTGAGAAGTGAGGTTAGAGGGAACCAGGCAGAGAGCCTTCATGGTTGTGGTGCTCACACTGTGGAATGACCTCCTATCAGATGTCAAGGAGACAAGTAACTATAGAACCTTTGAAGACATCTGAAGGCAGCCTTGTATAGGGAGGTTTTTAATGTTTGATATTTTATTATGTTTCTGTATAACCTTGAAGCTACCCAGAGTGGCTGGAGTTGCCCAGTCAGATGGGTGGGATTTTTTTTCTTTTTTATTAAGAGGAAGAAAATTCCAACAGTGAGTTTGGAATTTCAGTATGTCTCTCTTTATAGTGAACAAAAAACTCTCATTCCCAGACCTCACTGAACTATTTGTTCCCAAGTGTTACTTGCGACATGAGACGATGGCCTATAAATCCCTCCAGGTAAGCCTCTACCTGCATCAATTCCCTTGTTGCTCCATTCCTGTTCTGACTCTCCTAACCTTTCAATAATGATGAAGGCACTCCTGAGCACATGCCTCCTCTTGGCCCTGTTTTGTCCAGGTAAGATGGGGAACTGTCTTCTTCTCAATCAATTTGAGAAGAGAAGGTTAAGGGGTGATATGATAGCCATGTTCAAATTTATAGAAGGATGTCATATAGAGGAGGGAGAGAGATTGTTTTCTGCTGCTCCAGAGAAGCGGACACGGAGCAATGGATTCAAACTACAAGAAAGAAGATTCCACCTGAACATTAGGAAGAACTTCCTGACAGTAAGAGCTGTTCGACAGTGGAATTTGCTGCCTAGGAGTGTGGTGGAGTCTCCTTCTTTGGAGGTCTTTAAGCAGAGGTTGACAGCCATATGTCAGGAAGGCTTTGATGGCGTTTCCTGCTTGGCAGGGGGTTGGACTGGATGGCCCTTGTGGTCTCTTCCAACTCTGATTCTATGATTCTATGAATTTGTCTGATCCTCTATTAAAGCCATTCAAATTGGTGACCTTCACTACCACATGTGGAAAATTCCATAGTTTAATTGTGCTCTGATCTAAGCTTGTAAGCAATGTATTTAATGTATTTAAGCGAGAGTCTGGATGGGAGGAAAAGTGGGCGGTGGGAAAGGGAGGGTTCACCTCCCCACCTCTTGGAAGTAATTAAACCAGTGCTCTGGCCAATGGCTTCAAGAGTTTTAATTAATGAGTCTTCTACTCATTTTATTTCATTTTCTTCTATTAAAATGCTTATTAAATTGAACCCTTTTAATTGAAAAGTTTTAATCCACTATCACCTCCTCCTCTGTGTCTCATTAAGCAAACCACAAAACCAAATAATAATACTGTTAATGATAATGATCATCCATGAAGTAATTTTTTGCTCCTGTCCTCAGCATTAGCTAGGAAGTGCAGACGTACGTTTAACAAGACTGGAATGACATATGAAGGCTATATAAAAACAGTTTGTGGCTCCAGCGAAGATTCCTGTGAGGGCACTGTTCTGCGTACAAATATAAGTAAGATTTTCCTGACTTTTTGTCTTCTGTTGTTAGATTACATCCATGTTAAAATAGTTGAACTATGGGTTCTGCTAGCATATAGAAGTCTATGCTGCAGCAACTCATCAATGAGAAAAGTGAGGTGAGGATGCTGTGACACTTAAGCTGTAGATGAATTAGCGATCCCATCAGCCTCAGCTAGCCTGCCCACCAGTCAGAGATGATGGGAGATGCGTTCTAACAATATCTGGAGGCTCTCAGTTTTCCAATCCTGAGGTAAGGAATTGCTTTAATATGAAAATAGGGAATCTACATCACCTGATCACAACCAGTGCCTGAATTTGGCTGCTCATCTCCAAGCTTGGAGAACTTGATTTGCATTAACCAGAAACCCCTCCTGACTCAAACCAATGAACTCCAATTTAGTTTTGGTTATCAAACCAAGAAAATAAGCCTGGAATATAAGCTGAATATGCCATTTGCCATAAAGGACATTAAAATTGAGAGCCCTTTCACAGATCTATAAAAACTATAAGAACTATTCAAAAGCTGAGCAATCAGGATGGGAGATGAAGATGCTTCACACAATGTCAATTAATTTTGAAATAATTCTCAGTGATGAAATGATGAGGAAGGAACCAACATAAAGGAAGTATTCCTGTACAGTAGTACCTCGACTTACGAACGACTCGACAACCAAATTTTTCGACTTACATATGGGGCAAATGGCCGCACGCTTACGTGACATCCGAACGTAAACCACGGCGGTTTTAGATAGGGTATTTTCAACTTACGAATATTTAGATGGGGTTGCTTCAACTTACGGATTTTCCCATTTTCAGTGCATTCCTATGGGAAATCGCGTTTCCAATGGCGCTTTTCGACTTACGAATTTTTCAACCTACGAAGGTGCCTTCAGAACAGATTAAATTCGTAAGTCGAGGCACCACTGTAGTTTGCTTCAGTTACCCAGCTTGATTCAGAGTGGCACCTCCACCCTGACGGAATTTTATTCCTACTTCAACCATTGGTTAAGGTTGATTTGATCCCTTTGCTTGTTCCTGATTCACCCAACCCTTCTACCCAGGAGGGAGTGGGTGTCATTTTGTGGTTCACCTCAGGTGCCAAAATGTTTTGGGGCAATTCTGGGTGGGATGGTAGTGCTCACTTGACCATCTGTTCCAACATCACTGCTACATTCTTGTAGGGAGAGGGGCAAGGGGGCAGTAAGGTTGGTGCAATGCAATGTCTTGCCAAGTGTCTTTCATTGGACAACAGGAGTTCAGGGAAGCATTTTCCCCAACCTGCAAACTGTTTTGATTGAGTAAAAGGGAGAGTGAACTGTATGTGAGATGTATTGGCAGATGTATAGAAGAAGGCATGATGCCTGGTGGCACAAATTTGACCTTAAATGAAGTTCTTCGTAAATTCCATTGCCAAAGTTAATAATACTTTCTATATTGTTAGTGTGAAAAGGTCCTGATTCACGCAATACAGAAAATTGGAACCATTACAATGAATGTGCCTTAGGAGCAATAGACCTGCATATTTTTTACAGATCTAGATATTTCTTTCGCATTCTTTTTCATAGTTCAACAACAAGTGCAACTTTCGAATAGATGCTCGTCATCCAGCTATTGTAAGACAGGCTATTACACCTTCACTGCAGGGGATGGTAAATTCTATCAGATGAAGAGGTACTGCTGCAAGCCTGAACTGTGTAACAATGAAACTCTCAGCCGTAAGTTTCTGCATCATTTTAGAATCATTAACATGTTAGGGATTTGCACTGAATTTGGCCAGGGCCTGGATCCTTAGTCAATCAGCAGTACTTAGAGCACCTGCACCTCTTTCAAAGGGGCTGGGGTGAGACAGCCCCAAATGGGTTGGGTTGAGAAGCTCAGGACTATTAGGGGTTCTCAAGGGGTGGAGAGTCAGGTGGGACGGGGAGGCAGGAATAAGGAGAAACTGTGAAAAAGAGGGACCTACTGGGCAGCTGCGTCTCTTCCTGAGAAGGGATGGATTGCCTTTCCAAACAGGCTTCTCCTTCCTGCCCCTCAAAGCAGCACCATGAAAGATCAGAGCCTCCTTTTGATTGCTGGAAAGATCTGATTCTGCACTGCCCCAGTGCCCCTTGTCCCAGCCATGTTTTTGCTGAATGTTAAGGTATTGTTAAACATTGCCCCTATATCCAACTGATTTCATATTTCAGAGGTACCAGGTGTGCTTTAACCCAGGCTCTGTGTTTCGTGAGAGACCATAATGCACAGCAGACACTGTAGTGTCTTTATGATATTTGGGTTGTTTATAAATATATACAACCTGAAGCCTACAGTCAAGGTGTCCACAACAAGAAGTTCTGTCCCTTGTATAGGTACAGCAGCATCCCTGCCTTGTCAGCTTGTCTTTTCCTGAGAACGATCACATCCCACCTGTTCTAAATTTGCTAACCTAATGCTGGTCTTATTAATGTACAGGGAGCAGCCTCCATTCCTTTGATGTGTTGATGTGGAACTCTGCTATTTTAATGACCAGCTTCCCCAAATGGTTGCCTCACAATTAGATGTGCCTTGGTTTCTGAAGTTTTCAGAAGTCGAATGGACTTCCTGAACGGATTCCATTCGAATTCCGAGGTACGATTTTATGGATCTTAAAACACACGTATCTTATCAAGGTGTCCTTCTAAATGACACTTGAGCTACTTCTGCTCAGTCCTTTAATTGGCATTATAAGCACTATCTAAGCTAGCAGTTGTTATTATTATTTTATTTTATTACAGTATTTATTGAATTTATATACCACCCTATGCCCAGAGGTCTCAGGGTGGTTCACAGAAAGTAACAGATAACTCGTTGCTGAAGAGTAGAATAGAGACAGTATCTCTACAAAAATAGGGGATAAAAGCATATATTCTCAGAGAGACTTCACCATATTCGATGGCATGAAAACTTTCAGAGAGATTAAAAGGAAAAGCATGTTCACACTCCTCGACACCCCCCCCCTTGGGTAAAGGTCATTCATCTCAGAGACCAATGGTGACTTTGTCCCATAGTCAGTAATGAACTCAGATTGTGTCTAGATCATATTTTCATCCAAGATTACTTGCAGCTGCCCCACCAAAACTGTAAGCTCCTAGGGTGGATTCTATCAATATAACACACAAATACAAAAACAGACAAAACCATTAACATGCTCACTATACTTTTGATTTTGGCAGTTCCTGATCGCAACACTCTTCCCGAAAATGGTCTGCAGTGCCCATCCTGCTTCTCCAATGGAACCACAAAGTGTGAAAGTGAGAAGACCGTCAACTGCCTTGAGAATGAGACGCAGTGTGTTCATTTTGAAGGACTTCTTACTGTTGGTAACTTTATGCCTCGAACAGGTAAAAAAAAAAAAACAGGCCTAATCTTCGGCTGGGTCACACAGACTCCCCCCATTTCTCCCTTCCTCTGCCTTCCTTTCCCTTGCATGTTGCTGGTAAAGTGAGAGGGGACCACATCTTTCACTGGCCCCACTCTGCACCCTTCCTTAGTGCTTTGCCTGCCTGGTCTATGTCCTTTAACTCTCTTAATGCCACTTGCTTGTCCAGAAGGAGGATTCAGAGCGAGATATATATAAATTACTCTTCTGAACAAAAGTAAAAAAGTGCATTCATTGTTTTTTAGGGGATCCACATAAGAAAGAGACGGAGGATATGTTCCTTTCTACAACCATACATTATTTTGCAGGTGTCATGATTTAGCTACATTCGTAAAGAGCTTTATACACGTTATAACACTGTGGCAACAGATGGCGTTGTGCAGTTCCATCTTTCGCCAACAGAATTTCCTTACATGAAGTTTACAATGCATTTATCTGAATCACTTTTGTGATATGTCTAGATCCAGCCTTAAATGCACACCTCCCTATCAACATAGTTCTGAGGAATAAGGCTGTTTTGAGAGGGGGCAAATTTACCACACCCTTCCCTCCTGAAAAGAAGAGGGGATTGGGAATGAATGAGGGAGGGGCATATGGGGTGATCTGCCCCATGAGGGAAGAGGCAGAGTCCAGGCCAATTGAGCTGCCTTTGCCCTACATTCTTTCTTCTCATTCTTCTCCTGCCCTTTACAGCCTTGGCTTTTCTAGTTTCACTTTTGAGGGCTGAGTAAGAATTCTCAGGTGAGTTCCAGTCAGGCTGACTGGCTCTTGGGATTCATGTTAGATGTTTTTAACATGAAAATGGATATGGTAAAATAAAAGGAGGATTCTCTGGATGCAGGGCCAGTGCTAGGGTTTTTTGCGCCCTGGGAAGATCATCTTCTGGCACCCCCCCCCCCACCAAATTGGTGCGCCTGCTGGCCTGGTGCCCAGGAAAGCTGGCCCAGAAAGGAGAGGTGTTGCCACCACCTCTGGAGTCCAACCACAGGCAGAGAGGCAGAAGAGGTAGGAAAGCAGGGGGAGGGGAGGAGCTGGGGTAGAGGGGGGGGGAGGGAGAAGCCCCTCTCCGCCACGTGCGTGTGTGCACGGGCACACAGTCCAGCCCGCCACAAGGTCTGAGGGGCGGTGAACTGGCCCCCTCCTAAAAAAAGTTTGCTGACACCTGGTATAGAATCACAGAATTGCAGAGTTGGAAGGGGCCATGAGGATCATCTGCAATGCAGGAATCTCTTTGCCCAAGGTGGGGCTCAAACCCACAACCCTCAGATTAAGAGTGCCTTGCTTTAACAACTGAACTATGAGGGCTCCTTTGACTGCTCCGTCTCAGCAAGGAAAAGGGGCAGCCCTGTTTGCAAGATTAGGCATGGCATGCACAGAGGTCTGTCATGGTGCCAAGCTCGTTGGAGACAGAGTTCTCTGGCAACTGCACCTCTGAAGAGGAGATGGAGCCATACCCTGGTCTGAAATCTGCCTCTCATCAACACAACCCTTCATGCAGAAGGTTCCTAGTTCAATCCCCAGCTTCTCCTCCTAGAAAGGTTCTCATCTAGCCCTCTGCCTTAAACCCTGGAGAACGTCTGCCCGTCAGAATAGGCATATTCAGTATAAAATAACTTCATGTGTCTTTGTTCAACTTTTTCTTAGCACCTTCCTTGAACTAAGGAAACACTTTATTGCAAGCGTAGACTAAAGGTTGGTTTCTGTGTGTCTTTACTCTGCCTATGGGCACTGAAGAAATAATATCTCCACTGATTTCAGTGCTCTAACTTAGTGAACTCTGTACCATCAAGACAACAAGTGTGTAAATGTCAATCCACTGGTGGGTACTCAAGAAGGCAGAAGGGAGAGAATGGAATGGATGACAGCTCAGATCACCTGTCACTAACAATCCATCACAACAGCGTCTCTGGTTATGAATATGCAGTTTATGACCACCTTCCCATCCCCACCCCAGCATCAATCCCTGTCCCCACCGGACCCCGCTGCTCTCCATCACCCCTGCAGTCACACCTCTTCATCTGCATGGGACCTCCGGGGAGTGGCCGTGGCGCACGGGCTCCCCTCCTGCGCTGGCACTCCCTGGGCAGTCTGCGCTTCGCTGAGGGGCGGCGGACGTCGCCGTGTGGCTCCCGGCGCAGGCCTTGCTTTCCTCGTGCGCCTGCTGCCTGCGCAGTGCCACCTGCACGGGAATGACCCGCTGCCGCTCAGCGATGAGCATGTGCATGGCGCATGCACAGTCCCACCAGCAGCAGAATCACTTGTGGCTCTTGAGCGCCGACACCACGCCGTTGTTGCGGCAGTGCGTGCACTTGGGCATGCAAGAGTAGGCGGCAGAGGCGCCGCACTCCACCCCAACACCCCTGATGCCAGGCCGGTGCTGACAGCAGCAGCTGCAGCCGCCGCACGCATGAAGAAGGCAGTGCCGGAGAAGAAGGGGGCGCCCTGGGCGATGAGGCAGCCAGCACCGGCTGAGGCAGCAGGCGAGAGTTGTCCATCATACCCCCCACAACGGGGTCTCTGAGGTGCAAAGCCCCCAGAGGCCTGCAGAGGCCCACCCCCTCCCCGCTCCCTTCGCCCCGCCCTTCATGTTGCCAGGGCTGCAGGGGCAGGAAGGTGCACACGCTCTATCTTCCTCCGAAGCTCGCGCCTGGCCAGCCCCATGACTGAGCCCAAACCTGCCACTGGTGCCAGCCCCATGACTGAGCCCAAACCTGCCACTGGTGCCCTGGCTGTGAGCATGTTGCTCTCTCCTACATCGCCAGCCAGCCAGGCAAGCAGGCGGGCAGGCAGGGCGGGCAGTGAGCAGGAAGCGAGCCGGAGCCCAGGCTGCCATGCACAGCTAGCCTTTCCCTTGCCTGAGTCGCACAAGCAGTGGGGCTGAGCAGGCGGAGGCGGCACAGCCTGACGGAGCACGAGTTTGGCGGTCCCGCCCACCGTGTCCCGCCCTCTGACTGCCCGCTGCACTTGGCCTTGCTGGAGGGCGCGATGGGGAGCTGGAGGGAGGGCGCGGCGCGGCAGGCGGAACGCCTAACTCGTGCTCCGCCGGGCTGTGCCGCCTCCACCTGCTCAGCCGAAGCTAGGCTGGGATAGGATGGCCCTGGGCAGGCTGTCCTGCACCCCCTCCATTTTGGCACCCTAGGCAATTGCCTAGTTCACCTAAATGGACACTCCAGTCCTGTTTGGATGCTTAGATCATAGTGGGGCAATGAGGGAGCCTCAGCTGGCATCCAGCCATCCTAAGAGACAATAGAGTGGTACTCCAGCTTTTCATGTGGATGCATCACACTGTAGACTCATGCCAGGTTCACACACTCAAGTCTCACACACCAGGGAGGGAGTGTTGTTTTCAAATCTTGCTGTGTGGCCACAGCATGTGGCTTTTAACATGCCCAGAAGATGGCAGGGATAGCATTCCTCCACTTTTATTGCAACTCACCTGCCCTCAAGAATTTGATTTGGTTAATCTTGTTAATTAGGCCTGCTTTCAGATCCACTAATCTCATTATATTTTATAAAAAAATAACCTGTTTATTAATATTCTTCATTTCTTGAGACTCCTTTGAGTATGATGTAATTTAGAATTATATCTATCTGAGTTATTTTTTTACCTGAACTTATAATGTTCAGTATTTTGTATATTCATGTTCTGATGAAATTATGATAATATTCAGATTTCTTAAATATATACATTTTAAAACTAACTTATTAAAATTCTCATTCTCCATTGTTTCTCTCTGTCTCTCTCTGTCTCTCTCTGTCTCTCTGTCTCTCTCTCTCTCCCACCCCCCCACCCCAGTTTTCTTAATGCACCAGTATTTCACTTTCCAAGGTTGTGGAACAACAGATTTTTGTGCCATCCCGAAAAACAGAATACTTGGAGCTGGGAGATTTATCCTTTTTATTAACCAAAAAAGATGTTACAATGCTTCACGAATCTCACACCAGCCTGAACATAAAGAGTAAATGGGACAGTGTAAACCTCCTCCTTGTGTATTCCAAAATTCATGGCAATGAGGGGGAATTGGAATTGGCCTAGTGGTGAAATCCAGAAATCAGGATCTCTGGTTCTTTCTTTTATGCTTTTGGTGGAGGTAAAGGGAAGCAAGGGACAGAAAAAAGGGGGGGGGGTTGGAATGTGTGGATTGTGGATTATAACTACAAATGACCCTGTAGTGTATCATTAAAGAACAGTTAATTTTTCATTATGATCATTACAATGCAAAATAAATGGTTGTGAAAAATAAAATGCTGGTTCTCTGAACTGTTTCTTTCGGATACAAATGCAATTATTATTTATTGGTTTAGCCGAAGAGATTACAAAATATAATATACATAGGATAAAAACAAAATAAAATACATTGCACAGCTAAAATCATTACTAAAATCTGATGTTTTGTTAAGGTAAGAGGTTTCTCCTCTGAAAAAATTAACTCAGGGCATTGTTTCAGCTGAGGTTCACTGGAGCTCAGCTGTGGCACCTTTTGGGTGGGTGCTATTCTATTGCCATTCTCGGAGAACAAGGAAGTTCATCCGCGATGGGGTGAGCTCCCTTTGTTTGGTTCCTGCTCCTGCCCACCTAGCAATTCGAAAGCACGTCAAAGTGCAAGTAGATAAACAGGTACCGCTTGAGCGGGAAGGTAAACAGTGTTTCCGTGTGCTGCTCTGGTTCGCCAGAAGTGGCCAGAAGTGACCCAGAAGCTCTCTGCGGGCAAACACAGGCTCCCTCAGCCAGTAAAGGTCAGGAGTCCTTTAGGTTTACCTTTTAGCACATAGAAGTCTATGCTGGGGCAACTCACCTATGAAAAAAGTGAGGTGAGGAAGCTGTGACACTTCAGCTGTAGATGAATCAGAACTCCCATCAGCCTCAGCTAGCCAGGCCACCAGTCAGGGATGATGGGAGATGCAGTCCAACAATATCTGAAGTAAGGAATGGCTTGCATATGAAAATGGGGAATCTAACATCACCTGATCACAACCAGTGGCCAAATTTGGGTGCTGATCACCAAGCTTGGTGAATTTGATTTGCATCAACCAGAAATCCCTATTGACCCAAACTAATGAGCTCCAGTTTAGTTTTGGCTATCATACTAGGACAATGAGCCTGGAATATAAACTGAATATCCCCTTTGCCATAAATGACATTAGAATTGAGAATCCTTTCATAGATATATAAAAACTATTCAAAAGCTGAGCAACCAGGATGGGAGATGAAGGTGGTTCATACTTTCATGGCTCCTTATCCCCCCCTCAGGTAATTTTGAAATAATTCTCAGTAATGAAATGATGAGGAAGGAACCAACATTAAGGAAGTATTCTTGTAGTTCACCTTTTAAAAAGGGTTTCAGTTACCCAGCGTGATTCAGAGTGGGTCCCTCCACCTTTATGGTCTTTGGTTACTACTTCAACCATTGGTTAAGGTTGATTTGATCCCTTTGCTTGTTCCTGATTCGCCCACCCCTTCTACCCAGGAGGGTGTGGGTGCCATTTTGTGGTTCACCTCAGGTGCCGAAATGACTTGGGGAAATCCTGGGTGGGATTGTAGTGCTTACATGGCCATCTGTTCCAACATCACTGCATTTTTGGAGGGAGAGGGGCAAGGGGACAGTAAGGTTGGTGCAGTGCAAGTGTCTTGCCAAGTGTCTTGTGTTCAACAACAAGAGTTCAGGGAAGCATGCCCTGAGCCTGCAAACTGTTAGGATCGACTAGAAGATGCAGAGTGTAGTGTATGGCAGCTGCATTGTCAGATGTATTGAAAAAGGCATGATTTTTCATGCAACAAATTTGACCTAAAATGAAGTTCTGCATAAATTCCAATTTAATAATAATAATAATAATAATAATAATAATAATAATAATAATAATAATAATTTATTATTTATACCCTGCCCATCTGGGGCTGGGCCTCCCCAGCCACTCTGGGCGACTTCCAACAGAAAAATGAAATGAAACAATCTATTAAACATTAAAAGCCTCCCTAAACAGGGCTGCTTCAAATGTCTTCTAAAAATCTGGTAGCTGTTTTCCTCTTTGACATCTGATGGGAGGGCGTTCCACAGGGCGGGCGCCACCACTGAGAAGGCCCTCTGCCTGGTTCCCTGGAACTTGGCTTCTCGCAATGAAGGAACCGCTAGAAGGCCCTTGGTACTGGACCTCAGTGTCTGGGCAGAATGTTGGGGGTGGAGACACATTCTGTGGCATTAGTGGGTTAAGGGCACACTTCAGGCATCTGCCAATTTTTAATTCCTTGTGTGGGGTGATGCCCTTTAGATCTGACATGAAAATGTTGGGTAAACACAGCACAGTGGGACCTAGGTGTGCATGTTGTGTTGATACCCAAAGGAATGCAGGTGGTTCTGTGGCCTAAACCACCAAGCCTCTACGAATTGTTGATCACAAGGTCTGCAGTTTGAATCCGCACTACGAAGTAGCTCCTGTTTCTCCGTCCCAGATCCTCCATCTAAGCAGTTTCAAAGCATATCAATGCAAGTAGGTAAATAGGTACCACTGTGACGAGAAGGTAAATGGTGCTACTGTGCTTCTGGCACTCATCACAGTCCTCTATGTTCCAGCATTGATTTAATCATGCTGGTCACATGGCCCATAAAGCTGTCTGCAGGCAAACACTGGCCCCCTCGGCCTGAAAGTGGAGATGAGCGCCACATCCCAAAGTCAAATTCAACTGGAGTTAACCATTCAGGGGTCCTTTACCTTTACACGATATACCCAAAGCTCACCTAACAAGAAGTGAGTCCTTTTCTCGCTGTCCTTTCTAAGCAAACCACAGGTTGAGTTTGGCAGTGTTGGGGCGGGGGAGCTGATTCCTTACAAGATTTAGACAAAATCTTCACCTGCCCACATTTTCTTAATTTGCCTAAATTTGGTTTTCAGTTCCTCGAGAGGATGAACTTAACTGTCCTCCCTGCAGGGTAGACTTGCCCCAAAGGCATTGGATGAATTGAATACTGTGTACATGAGGTCTTTCCCACCTATGTGGTTCAGAGTTTTTCAGTAATAATTAATAAAGTGGGTCTAGCTGAATCTGATACAGTGCTCCTCTGTAACTTTGTTGTTTTGTGCAGCCAGGCTACTACAGCTCTTCAAAAAATTTTTAGTAAGCTGGAGTTTTCAATTATTAAAAGCATACCTACCATTCAGTTTTATAAATCTGAATCTACATAGCAATTTTAAAGCAGAAACTCCTTAAAGAATCCTAAAGGTTTTTGGAAACTGAGAGTACAGAAGATTGTCTGTTAGCAAATGAGGCAGCTGCTGCATGTATTGGTGCAGGGGAGCAGGTAGCACTCTACCCCTGCACTCTACCCCATCACCCATCACCCCTGACCACTGGTCCTGTTAGATTGGGATCATGGGAGTTGTAGGCCAAAACATCTGGAGGGCCGCAGTTTGGGGATGCCTGCTCTACCCCGTGGTAGAGATACTGCAGGACCACAGACAGCTCCAAATGAGCAATTTTCCCAAGAAGGCTGCAAAGTCAGTTGAGGCCATTAGACTATGCCCATCATTAAAGCAGAACAACTAATTTAGTGCTTAGTTGTTCTGCTGCAAGCACTGAGTGCTTGAAGGGCTTGTGATAATATTTCTAAATCTCTTTCCACAATGGCTAAGATTGCCAGCCATATTCTTCAGTGCCTGGCTGTAGCCCTCATTTGGTACAGATATGTGCACAAACTGCTAATACTGTCACATCCAAGGTTTATGGGAAGTTGCTGGGTTTTTGATGGATAAAGGTATATTCTGAGTCCGCGCCTCTGTCTTTGCTCGTACTTGATGTTGCGTCTTACTGAGATGAAGGGAGCAATATACTAATCAAAGTGCAATGAAAGCCTCAAGGTACTGCTCAGGTGAGTGCTCAGCTTTCAAAGCTAGGCATAGCTCACGAGTGTTGCAAGGTGCCAGGGACACACTGGTATGTACTGAATAGAATACAATGACTCCAATATAATTACTGACAACTAATTAAATCATTTTACGGAACTTTGCCATGCTCTAATTGTGTCAGATTGTTGGGACAGGGAGTGATACTTTAACTCAGCTGATCTGTTTGGTGATGACTGTCCTTAGCCACAATGTCTTGAACTGAATCCAGCTAGCAGCAGCGTCGCTCGCCTTCTGGCTGCCCAGGGCATCATGACGCACAACGCACTACGGAGCGGGTTGCCGGGGGTGGTGGTGCTCCAGCTCTGGGGTTGCGGCGCTCATCTCGCGTTACTGGCCAAGGGAGCCAGCGTACAGCTTCCAGGTCATGTGGCCAGCATGACTAAGCGACTTCTGGCGAACCAGAGTAGCAGACGGAAACGCCGTTTACCTTCCCGCTTGGAGTGGTACCTATTTATCTACTTGCACTTTGACATGCTTTCAAACTGCTAGGTTGGCAGGAGCTGGGACCAAGCAACAGGAGCTCACCCCATCGCAGGGATTCGAACCGCTGACCTTCTGATCAGTAAGCCCTAGGCTCTGTGGTTTAACCCACAGTGCCACCTGTAGTAACCATTTATTTCAAAAAGATTAATCTGTCAATCTGTCATTCTATATCTGTCGACCTAGATGTAAGTGCCACTGATTTCAATGGGTCTTAAACCCAGATAACTGTGTTTAGTTCTGTATTGTGACTTCTTCAAGGTATTGTTAGGAGTTTTGGTTTCTCTAGCACTTCCTTCTATCTCCCCTGCCTCACATTCTTTCATCCTACAAATAGAGCCACTGTTTAAGAATCTTCTCTCACTTTCACACATACAAAGTTTGCTGCCGAATGAATGAAATTATGTTTGCAATCTATTTTGTCCTCACCTGGATTCTTAAAAAAAATTAAATCAATTTTTCAATACAAACATCAACCGCAAAAGACACATACAACAAAGAACCATAAAAACAATAATATCACAATCTACTACTGTGGGCAAGAATCCCATAGAAGAAATGGAGTGGCCCTCATAGTCAACAAAAGAGTGGCAAAAGCTGCAAAAAGATCAAACCTATCCATTCTGAAGGAAATCAGTCCCGAGTGCTCACTGGAAGGACAGATCCTGAAGCTGAGGCTCCAATACTTTGGCCACCTCATGAGAAGAGAAGAATCCCTGGGAAAGACCCTGATGTTGGGAAAGATTGAAGGCACTAGGAGAAGGGGACGGCAGATATGTTACTTCTGGGCTTTCGTCCTCTAATAATAGGGAGTAGTAGTGTTGTTCTGAATGCCCAGGGAACTTATATAGGATGGGCTGGATAAACCAGCTCAAATGTTTCCTGCTACCCAGAGCCATGAGAAGAGAAGACTCCCTGGAAAAGACCCTGATGTTGGGAAAGATTGAGGGCACAAGGAGAAGGGGACAACAGAGGACGAGATGGTTGGACAGTGTTCTCGAAGCTACCAACATAAGTTTGACCAAACTGCAGGAGGCAGTGGAAGACAGGAGTGCCTGGCATGCTCTGGTCCATGGGGTCACGAAGAGTCGGAAACGACTAAACAACAACAACACCACAATTTGACAAATCATATACCTATGTCTACACCTTTTTTAAAACAATAATTTCCAACCTCTCTCTCTTCTTCCCACCTCTATCCTTGTCCTCACCTGGATCTTAAACTCAGTCCAAGAAACTAGCTTTCCCTGAGCTGGTATGGAATGGTATGGAATTTCAACCCCCAAAAGTTTCATGTAAATGTTGACTAGCACTGAGGACAGAACAGAATCCTGAGGTCAATTGTCACAGTTCTATGTCTAAGGCTTCAAAAAGGAGTCCTCTCAGTTCCCTCCTTTCCAGGCTAAATATACCCAATTCCGTCATCCATTCCACATAAGGCTTGGTTTCAAGACCCTTTATCATTTCGGTTGCCCTCCTCTGCACATAGTCCAGCTTCTAAATATCCTTCTTAGATTGCAGTGCCCAAAACTGGGCATAGCATTCCAGGTGTGGTGTGACCAAGTCAGAATAGGGCAGTTCTATTAGTTCCCTTGATCTGGACCCTATAAAAATCGGTTATAACTATACAGTGTGTGTGTGTGTGTGTGTGTGTGTGTGTGTGTGTGTGTGTGTGTGTACACATCACATCACATCACATCACACACACAGACACACCTTATAAAATTAAATCATTAAGATTCTCATTGACCCCCAGAAAACAAACTCCCAGACCTAGTAAATGACTAATGTGAACTCCCCCCTCCCCCACAAGATTTCATTCGTAGGAGTGACTTCACTTTCCAAGATTTCTGTACCATTGAAGAGTTGGAATTCAAGCAATAGTTCTCTTTTCCAATTGAAATAAGTGTTATGATGCTTCACAAATCACACACCAGCCTCACACAGATGGGTAATTATGGTTCCACATAAACCTCCTTGTGAATTCAATAATTTACAGCCTAAGTGTGGGTGGGGTTGATTCCTAGTGATGAGAGCTTGGCCTCAGGATCACTGTCTCCTCCTTTTTTGCTGCTGGTGTAGAAAGATAGAATTCAGGACACAGAGATGCATTGGTCTTTTACGCCAACCCTATGGGCCTCCATATCTAACCATTTTGAGCTGTAAATGTTCTAAAATTCTCATTACAGTTCAAGAGTACATTCACCTTGGAGGCAAAGTTATTTTAAAGTTGATTTAAATGCATACCCCTCAACAGTCCCGATTTGGCAGGAATAGCCACAGAATTCATTAAGTCTGTCTTGGGTTGTGCCTTGATTCCCAGGTGTTCTGATTTCTCCCTGCCAGCAGAAAAGGGCTCCGGAAGCAGCTCCTGGCATGGCAGAAGGATTGGGAAAGAGGCAGTGGAAGACAGGAGTGTCTGGCATGCTCTGGTCGATGGGGTCACGAAGAGTCGGACACGACTAAACGACCAAACAACTAACAAGTCTTTGGGAAGAAGACCATGTAGGACCATGTCAGAGTCCTCACACCTCCTGCTATACAGACCTTTTGATGCTCTTTCAGACCAGAAATCAGGGTTTACCAAACCATTGCACTGTTCCCACCCCTCTGTATTATTTAGCCTGGGCAGTAGTCCAAACCAACTGTGCAAGGAAGAAGCATATACTGGCCCTTATAATGCCAGAGTGATCAAAAGCCAAGAAGGAACGAACCAGCATGTGACCTATGGAAGAAGAAGCTGAATTGGAGGGATTTAGGGGCCAAGGAAGGGTGACCAAGGATTTCAACTGGGAAGGACTGGTTCATTGAGGAGCAGGAAATTATGGAAATAGACAGTTCATGCTTTCCCAGAAATCCTATAATTTTATATTGTAACACGAAGCTCTTTTTCTATACAGTATTGGCTGCCATCTTTTTAAGGAACTCAGTGGGAGTCAGCCAGATGTCTTTTCCAGTCTAGCCACACCTACACTGTCAGTATATGTACTTTAAATAAACATGTTCCTCCCTTGGGCTTTATGATAAAACGGAGCTGGAAACAACCTAATCCTAATGAGGCACAGAGTAATCACAATTAGCATGTCACACAAATGCTCTTCCCAGAGATCAGGTGAACCTGGAACCTGCTCACATCCATGGGGCCATTCAAGTTTACACTATCAATTTTGTAACTTATCAATATTTTTTAAAATGTAGTCACGATAGCTATTTCCTCTCCAAGTATGAGATCCAGTAAGCCTCTTAATACCAGTTGTTGCAGATCACAGTGGAAGATGTGACCCGCAAAGAGATGTGCACATACTGTTGGTAGCCACATCTTTTTGAGGGTCAGCAAGTGGTGTTAAAATATACTAGCCTGGAATAAGTCAGATTTGTTGTTTTCTCTGTATGTATTTTCCCAAATGTTCCCGAATTCCCAAGTGACCTTCTTCTACGATCCGTTATTACTATTGGGTAAGAGGGTTCTTACGGCACTGTTATTGTATTTTTCTTAAATAAATATGTATTCCGTACTTTTGGTGGATATTTGGATACAGTCTTGATCCAAACCAGTACCTCAGGTCTTTTTTTGCATCCTGGGTAATATATTTTGCTGGAGACATCGGGCAACAGAGGGTGGTGATTTAGCTCCTGCTTTCTGGAATCACCCAGATGTCCTTTGTACCCACAGGTGTCTCCTGGACCTGAAGGGAAGCATTGTTAGCAAGAGTGGTGACATCCTAATATTCTGAGAGTGGGTGGGGTGTTTCTAATGTAATTTACACACACACACACACACACACACACACACACACACAGGTTTATTTTTATTTTCATTTAAATTTGAATACTGCCCTTCAGCTGTTGATCTCAGGGCAGTTTACAAGAGAAAAACACAAAGCACATAATGAAAAGAAGATTCTTACAAACCAATACTCCCCTCCGGGGTGTTGTTTGCAAGTCACTTTGTGCTGCCCTGGGCAAGATAGCAAGTAATAATTTTAATTAAATGATTAATGTTGTTGTCGTTGATGATGATGATGATACAAACAACACAAGCATGACATGCAAACAGACACTTGTTTTTGCTGCGGCCCCTGAGCACCCAACCAGGCTGGGGTGGGGGCTTGTCCTCCCACAGGGTGGGGCAGGCACCTCCTTTGCATGGGCTGCATCCAACAAGAGAGGTCTCCCCCGGTAAGGGGAAGGGGCGAGTGTCAAAACAGCCCCTCCTGTAAGAGGAGGTCACCAGCTGCTTCCCCGATGGGGCAGGGGTGGGCGCAGGGTGGGCACATGCAGCGTCAAAACAAACTCTCCCGTGAGAGGAAATAGGGACGAGGCGGCGGCTGCTTGGGTTTGTCTCCGGCAGAGGGAGGGCAATAGGGAGGGCGATGCCTTGGCAACAGCGATCGAGCAGAATTCTTTCCATGATCAAACAGTCAATCGCAATCTACACGTTGGACATAGTGAAGCTACAGGAATGAAAGGGTTGGAGATAACATCTCCTCTTATAACTTATTTTCAGTGATCTGACGTCTGAACATCTTTCATCTCCATTTTAAACTCCCCCCCCCTCTCTCTCTCTCTCCCGTCTTCCCCATTTTTCTCTTTCCTTCCTTCCGTCCTTCCGTCCTTCCTTCTCTTTTTACCTTTTCTCATATTTCCCCCTTTATTTTCTCCTCCCTTTCCTACTTTTATGGTGTTTTCGCTTTTATAAATCCTAACAGCATCAACATTGCCATCATTATTGCTATTAACGTTATATTAAATATGCCTCTTTATACTCATTTCCTTTAAATCGCTGTGAATTTCTAAAGGATAGAGTAACGCAATATGTGTGTAATCACATCTAAGAAAATTTGGCATTTTCCCTCCCCATTTATTTTCAATGTTTCATTAATTAGGAAACCCCCTCGCACTAAAAAAGAGGGGGGGACAAAGATGAGACAATGCTAAGATATTTCAACCACATGATGATATGAAAACTTGGCCTGAGCTTTAAAAATAAAATAAGATAAAATGCTTAATGTGCTGCAAGTGGTGGTGGTGGGAAATCTCAACTTGGTGCCAGTAACCAAGTAGGGAGGTGGAGAAGCGGGGTGAGAGGCTGGGTGAGTAAAGGAAAGCTCCAAGGTGAAAATGGGGAAAGCCTGTTATTGGGAGCTGGGGAGGGTGCTTGTGACTTGTCAATGCTGTGACTTGTTTGCAAAGCATTTTGAGGATGAAATTTCTTGCATCCACTGGAAACCTGACTCCGCTGTTACAGTAGATAAATCTCAAGGGGTGTCCAGAGCCCTGTTGTGTTGGATACCTTTCAGTTGGTAAGATTCAAGGACATTTCCCCTTGTCTGAGGAAAACCAGCAGGGAGGGGACAGCTGACTGGGTCAGGGAGGTGATTAATGCCTCCTTGCAAGAGAGGGTGGTCCCTGTCTGCTTTAAGGAGGTAGTGGTGTGCCATCATCACAGGTGGGTTATGTGGACCCCCCCCCCCAAGTTATATCATGGTGGCCCTTGGAGGTGGGATTTCTGGGATGGGACTTTTGGGGTGGAGTGTCCTATGACATCTTCAATCAAACTCTAGAGGGGTGGGGCATAACCAATTGACAGGAGGTGGTATTTCCAGATTCGTTCGCAACTGGACCTAACAGTCAGGGGTCCCTTTACCTTTACATTTTAATATACTAATACTACTGATGCCTGTTGTATGCATGGCCAATGCATCCTGCCAGGCTGCTCAGTCAGCGGAATTGGGGTGGGTGGGCAGTGTCTATGGCAGGCATCCCCAAACTTTGGCCTTCCATATGTTTTGGACTACAATTCCCATTTTCCCTGACCACTGGTCCTGTTAGCTAGGGATCATGGGAATTGTAGGCCAAAACATCTGGAGGGCCGCAGTTTGGGGATGCCTGGTCTATGGCATCCTGTCTGAAGGCAACTAGGAGAGATAGGCAGACCAGTTGCCATGCCCATCAACTTTGGGAGGGACTGGCTGTCTCAGACACTTTATTGGGGGGGGGAGTGAAGACCCCTTGCCCCCTAGGAGTTGGCTCCTATGTAAATTGGTGTTTGTTCAGTGAAAGTCAGAGTGCATATCCCTTCCCTTAGGTATTGGCTAAAATTAAAAAAGGAAATGGAGGTTTCAAGGAGATTCTGATTTTTAACAATAGAGAGCCTCCATCTTGGAATAAGAAAATACTACACATTATTGATGATTATGATCTTACTTGAGATATTCTGAGTGCGTTATGTATTGAGGTGACACCTTGTCATATGAAATTTCATATTTTAAAGATTGATTTCATGGTGAAATGTGCTCCTAGGCAAGTCTGTCCCAAGACATGTTGGCAGCTGATGCAAACCAAGAAATTGTGCCTCCCCATTCCAGGGGAAAAGGGGTGAGTGCAGATCGACATCCGGAACAATGCGAGGGGTGAGGAATAAAGATCTCCACAGGAAACAAGGATAGGAGGAGACCACCAGCGCCTCCTATTGGCCATGAGATTGCAGAAGAGGGAACGTGAGTGTGGGGGGAGGGGCAAATCTGGTCTTTAAGTAGCACAGTGCGGCTGTTGCTGCCACCGTGACAGCAGCAGTGTGCAAGGAATTCCTTGGAGGCCAGATCTGCTGCCCCTAAGGATCCATCCGCCTAAGATGGTTGCCTCACCTTGCCTCATGGGTGGGACCGACCTGCACCTAGGAATGCGAAACTACCCATTCAGCTCCCTCACCCTCACTTTGTAAGCACATCACAAATACCAAATGGGGAAAAGCTTTTACAATGCTGTCATCATTGAAGCCGGCTATCGCCGGATCCCCTATATAGTTTGCCTATGTGGAAGTAATACTTACCCAACTACTGACTGGGTTTTTCCATCAATGAGGATAAGAGAAGCTTTGCTCAAATATTTAAGTCTTCAAATTGAGAGTTGGATTGGGTATATGATTAACTTTTTATTATGGGACAAATCCTCTCACACCTCTGAAAAATTGGTCTATTCTGCCATTACAGTTATGATTATGAGGAGAAATCTGCAGGGGGGAGTGCCAGAGCTCACCACGAACTTCTTCCTTGTTCTCTTAGAATGCCAATGGCACCAACCTGAGATGTGCCAGAGCTGAGCTCCAGTGAACTCTGGCTGAAAATATGCCCGAATTTAAATCCTTCACAGGAGAAACATCTTATCTAACAAATTGTCTGATTCTAATAATGATTTCAGCTGTGGAATGCATTTGTATCTAAAAGAAACAGATCTAAGAACCAGCATTTTATTTCGTAAAACCAATTAATTTGCACTATGAAGTTAATAATAAAAACTTAACTTTACTTTTAATGTTACACTACAGGGTTCTTCGTAGCTAGAATCCACAATCTCCACATTCTGACCCCTTTTTCTCTGCCCCTTCCTTCCCGTTACCTCCAACAAAAACAAACAAGAATGAAACAGAGATATTGAGTCCTGAATTTCACCACTAGGCCTCCAATTCCAACTCATTGCCATGGATTTTGGAATACGCGAGGAGGAGGAAGTCTACACTGTCCTATTCACTCTTCATGTTCTGGCTGGTGTGAGACTCGTGAAGCATTATAACATCTCTCTTCGGTAACAAAAAGGGCATGAATCCCAGTTCCGACTAAATTCATTCCATTTCTCCTGTTGTTGCAAAAATCTGTTCCACAACCTTGGAAAGTGAAATTGAATGCTGCGACACCTGGAAAGAAAAGGAAATAAATTTTGACATTACTTCTTTACACAGGGACTAGGAGATTGTCCATGTGGTGGTGAATGAGAATTTTAATAAGTTAGTTTTGAAATGTATATACAGTATTTAAGAAATCTGAAAAATATCATGGTTTGATCAGAACATGAATATATAAAATTTCAGTTAAAAATATAACTCAGATGTAATTCAGAATTGCCACCACACACAAAGGAGTCTCAAGACATGAAGGTTATGAATAAACAGGTTATATTTATAAAGTATAATGAAATTAGAGGATTTGAAAACAGACCAAATTAACTAACAAAATCAATTTTTTCTGGGGATCTAACATGACACATCTAATATGAAGTAGATGAAAAGGGGGAATCCCAAGAGCCAATCAGGAACACCCCTCAGAATTCTTGCTTACCCCTCAAAAAAGAAACTAGCAAAGCCAGGCTGTAAAGGATGAGAAGAAAGAATGTAGGGCAAAGGCAGCTCAAATGGCCTGGACTCTGCCTCTTCCCTCCTGGGGCAAATCAGTCCATATGCCCCTCCCCCGTTCATTCCAAATTCCCTCTCAATATAGCATTATTCCTCAAAACTATGTTGATAGGGAGGTATTCATATAAGGATGGATCTAGACACATCAAAAAATGTGTCAGCTAAATGTGTTGTAAACTTCATATAGTACAAGGAAATCCTGTTGACAATAGACGGGACTCCACACCGCCATATGGTGTCAAAGTGTTATAACGCATAAAAAGCACTCATTCAGTCAGTTTTATTGCACACTAGCTGGCCTTGCCACGTCTTGCTGTGACTTTTTTTGTTAAATGGACCTTTTTCTGTTACATGGACCTTCAGAGTCTCCCTTCCATTTGCACACAATCATTCCCAATACGTGTGTTATGTAAAATTTTGTCCTGTCCCAACTCTGACTCCCCTACCCACGTGTGTTCTGTGAAATCCCCCCACCCCACCCCGACACATTCATCCTACCCAAGGCACGGACGGCCCTGTGAAAGGCCAATATTCAGTTGGTTGTGGCCTGCGGCCTAGTCATTTCTCCCAGCTAGGCAATGCTGCAACCTAGTCACTTATCCCGGCTGGGCAATAGTGCCACCTAGTCAGTTCTCATTTATCCCAACTGGGCAATGCTGCGGCCTAGTCAGTCGGCTGGGCCTTGTTGCTGCAAAAGGGTTGCTTTCAGTTGGTTGCCACGGAATTTTGTGATGTCACCAATTGTCTGCAGCCAATGGAAAGGCTGCTTCTCAATTCCCAGCATGCACTTTTATCTGATCGGTGTGTTCTGAAACAGGGTTTTTTTTACATCGCCCAGGTGTGACATCTGTCTTAGCAAACTATCCTATATCCTTCAGATATTTGCATGTTATGTTGTGTCAAAATTTCACTTCAATCAGTTAAGCAGTTTTGATAAAAAGTGGAAACACACCCACATGTCCTTTTTACCTTTTTACAGTGGTGCCTCGACTTACGAACTGAATCCGTTCCGAAGGAACCTTCGTAGGTCGAAAAATTCGTAAGTGGAAAAGCGCCATTGGAAACACAATTTCCCATAGGAATGCATTGGAAATGGAAAAATTCATAAGTCAAAGCAATCCCATCTAAAAATTCGTAAGTCGAAAAAACACTATCTAAAACTGCCGCGATTTCTGTTCGGATGTCGAGAAATTCGTAAACTTGTGGCCATTTGCCCCATTCGTAAGTCGAAAAATTTGGTTGTCGAGTCGTTCGTAAGTCGAGGTACCACTGTATATATAAAGATAGCCAAAGGCTGGCGCAATGTACACAGAATCATTCAACACATAAAAGGAAATATGCTAGATTAATTCAAAGAACTTCTTGTGTATCTCCTAAATCAGTTCTGGGGGTTGTCCCAATTCTGTGGAGCAGATTTTGGGAGGATACAGAGCACATACAGAGAGCAGAAATGCTGTTGCACAACTCTTCTGTTGCAAAAACTGTAAATCCTTACACTAATGGTCTGAATTAGACAGATGCTGCTCATTATCACAGAATTTAAGGAGATGTATTACATTCCTTTTATATAATAAAGATGCTTTTGAACAAGAGGAACACATTTGGTCCTGGACTGGATCCCAGAGATCCAGATGCAACTGGGGTGAAGCAATGAATGCACTCTTTACTTTTGTTCAGAATGGTATTCTATATACACATCTCGCTCTGAATCCTCCTTCTGGACAAGCAAGTGGCATTATGAGAGTTAAAGGACACAGTGCAGGCAGGCAAAACACTAAGGAAGGGTGCAGAGTGGGGCCAGTGAGAGATATGATCCCTTCACTTTTCCAGCAACATGCAAGGGAAAGGGAGGAAAGGAGAGAAGGAGAGAGTCTGTATGACCAAGAATTACTAGTTCTTTTTTCCTTGTCTGAGTAGCAATATTACTGTAAATAAGTCGTCCTTTAAATTGAAGACACTGGGTCTCATTTTCAAGGCAGTTGACGGTCTTCTCACTTTTACACATTATGGTTCCTTCGGAGAAGCAGGATGGGCACTGCAGACCATTTTCAGTCCGCATGTTGCGATCAGGAACTGCCAAAATCAAAAGTATAGTGAGCATGTTAATGGTTTTATCTGTTTTTGTATCTGTGTGTTATATGAATGGAATCCACCCTAGGGACTTGCAGTATTGGTGTGACAGCTGCAAGTACTCTTGGATAAAATATAATCTGGAAACAATCTGAATTCAGGGCTGAGCATGAGACAAAGTCAGCACTGGTCTCTGACAGGGGTGGGGGACTTTGAACGTTCTTACCTTCTCAATCTCTCTGAAGGTTTTCCTGCCATAAGTTATGGTGTAGCCCCTCTAAAAAATATGCTCTTAGTCCCTGACATTACGTAGTGATGCTGTGTGCCCCCCCCCCAGTGCTGAGCGGTCTTTTCACCTGGAGGCTGGAGGCTTGGCAGTCATGGGGGTGGGGGCGCCAAGTGGCACACACACACACCCTGCTGTGCCAAGCAAGGTTTGGGAGTTTGGAGTTGGAGGCACGTGGCTTTGGAGTCGCGGAGGGCAGCGATATCCCACCACATAACGACGCATGCACAGCACGGTGCTGGGCATGCGTCATTACGTGGTGGGGTACCGCCGCCCCCGCGCCTCCAAAGCCACACGCCTCAGCAGCAAGCTCCAGGTAGAAACCCCGCTCGGTGCGGCATGCCCGCCACACTGAGCGGGCTTTTTACCTGGAGCTTGCCACTGGAGGCGCGCAGCTTTGGAGGCGTGGGGGTGGCGATACCCTGCCACGTAACGACGCATGTGCAGCACCATGCTGTGCATGCGTCGTTATGTGGCGGGGTATCGCTGCCCTCCACCACTCCAATGCCGCGTGCCTCCAACTCCAAACTCCCAAACCCTGCTTGGCACAGCGGGGGGGGTGCCACTTGGTGCCCCCACTCCCATGATTGCCAAGCCTCCAGCCTCCAGGTAAAAAGTCCGCTCGGCACCCAGGGGGGCACACAGCATCAATACGTAACAACGAATCCATCGCTACGTAACGGCGCATTGCGTGTTACGTACCGCCACATGTGTCATTACGTGGCGGGGTATTGCCGCCCCCGTGCCTCCAAAGCCGCATGCCTCTAGCACCAAGCTCCAGGTAGAAAGCCTGCTCTGTGCAGCACGCCCGCCACACCGAGTGGGCTTTTTACCTGGAGCTTGCCGCTGGAGGCGCGCAGCCTTGGAGGCGGGGGGGGGGATACCCCATCACGTAACGATGTATGCGGTGCGCCGAGCGGACTTTTTTACTGGGAGGCTGGAGGCTGGGCTTGGGAGTCATGGGGGTGGGGCGCCGAGTTAACTGCCCCATCACACACACACCATTGTGACACCCCTGCCTTTACCCAAATGGGGGTAGGGGACTGTGAACTTTCTTACCTTCTCAATCTCTCTGAAGGTTTTCCTGCCATAAGTTATGGTGCAGCCACCCTGAAAATATATGCTCTTATTCCGTTACCTTTGTACAGAGCTTCTGTCTGTCTTCTGCACTTCAGCAATGAACTAACTGTGCTTTTGTGTGAATCTCCCTGAGACCTCCAAGTACAGGACAGTATATAAATTAATTAATTAAATAAATAATAACTGCCCGCTTTGAAAGTGCTTATTTTACCAATTATAAGACTGACCAGAAGTAGCTCGAGGGTCATTTAGGGGGACACCTGGATAAGATAGGTGGGTTGTAAGGCCCATATTTGGAACAGTCAATTGAAAGTTAACTTGAAGAGACCATAATCTGTTCAAGACCTTAGGTATACAATTATATTGCTTGAAATAGATCATTCACAGGCTAATCGTGCATAGGGAATGTTATAAAGGCATCCTGAAGTTTGCATTCTTGGCCCATATTTTTATTTTTTCTTATCCACTGGGTTAATTAACGTAGACAAAGTTCCTAAAATGTGTCTGTTTAGACACCTCTAAATCCTAAGAAATTAACCTTGACTTATGTCAGAAGCAATCTACTTCTGAGGTGACCATTTTGGGGAAGTGGGTCATTAAAATAGCAGATTAGCACAGCAGTACATCAAAGGAATGGAGGCTGCTCCCTGTGTAGTAATAACACCAGGATTAGGTTTTATTAGAATATGAGGGATGTGACTGTTCTCAGGAAAAGACAAACGGCCAAGCCAAGGATGCTGCTGTGCCTATGAGAGGGACAGAACCTCTTGTTGTGGACACCTTCATTGTAGGCTTCATATTGCATATATTTATAAGTAACCCAAATATCATAAAGACACCACAGTGTCTGTTGTGTGCTATGGTCCCACAGGAAACCCAGGGACTGGGTTACAGCATGCCTGGTACCCCTGGAATCTCACATCACTTGGATATAGGGGCGATGTATAACCATATCTTAACATACAGTAAAAATTCAGCTGGGACAAGGGTCACTGGCACTGTGCAGGATCTGATCCTTCATGGTGCTGCTTCAAAGGGCAGGAAAAGGGAGAGGCCAGGTTGGAAAGGAAACCCATCCCTTCTCTGGCAGAGATGTAGCTGCCGGGAGGTCCCTCTTTTTCACAGTTTCTCCTCATCCCTGCCTCGTCATCCTGCCTTACTCTCCACCCCTTGAGAGCCCCTAATAGTTCTGAACTGCTCAACCTAACCTGAGGCCACCTGGGGCTGCCTCACCCCATTTGAATGAGGCACAGGTCCTCTGAGTACTGCTGATTGACTAAGGATCCAGACCTTGGCAAAATCTAGAGCACAGCCCTAACATGTTAATGATTCTAAATTGATGCAGAAACTTACAGCTGAGAATTTCATTGTTACACAGTTCAGTGTTGCAGCAGTGTACCTTCAGCTCAAAGAATTTACCATCTGCTGCAGTGAAGCTGTAATGGCCTGAGTGACAAATTCTGGATACAGTGCATTGATTCAAAAGTTGCACTTGGAATTTATCTATGAAAAAGAATTTAAAAGAAATATCTAAATATTCATTCATTCATTCATTCATTTATATCTAGTCAATTATAACCATTTACAGAGTGAGAAAATACTTCCCTGAAAACCTCTGTTCCCCAACCCAAGATATTTGGCAGTGCACTTCAACTACAGCACTTCAACTACAGTGCCCCATTTCCCCTCTCTCTCCAACTATGCAGCAATGATGTAGGACCAGATGGTCAAGGGAGCACCATCATCCCACCCAGAATTGCCCCAAGGTGTTTTGGCACCTGAGGCGAACCACAAAATGGCAACCACACACTCCGGGGAAGAAGGGGTGGGTGAAGATGTACATCAGGCACAACGAAGAACACTATATACTTTATGTTGGTTCCTTTTTCATCATTTCATCAGAGAATTATGAAATAATTCATGATAATTATTTCAAAATTACATGTGGTATGATAAGGAGCCATGAAAGTGTGAAGCATGTCCCTTCTATGGAGTGTGTTTCCAGCGAAACCAGAAAAAGCTGAATTTCCCCTTGTGATGTATTCTGTCTTGAAGACCCCCCCCCCCTATGCCTAAACCGTGGGCTAAGGGGGTCAGCTCCCACCCCTTCCTCTTTCTCTGAGAGTGCACTTCCATGGTCTTTCCCGCTCTGGGAGCTGGCTCATTCAAGACATTATTGCAGAATTGGGAAGCTTTGATCCTCCAGATATTGCTGGACTACATCTCCCATCATCTTTGACTGGTGGCCAGGTTAGATGAGGCAGATGGGAGTTTAAATTCATCTACAGCTTATGTACCACAGCTTCCTTACCACTAATTTAGTAATTCCAACAACAGAAGACAAAAAGGCAGATAAATCTTACTTATATTTGTACGCAGAACACTGGAAACACAGGTATCTTCTTCAAAGAACCGGTAACAAGTTTTTTTAAAATAGTCATCATATGTCAGTCCAGTCCTGTTAAATGCGACTATGCAGTTCAGAGGTAATGCTGAGGACAGGAGCAAAAGATTACTTCATGGATTATTATTATCATTAACATTATTATTATTTGGTTTTGTGGTTTGCTTAATTCGACACAGAGGAGGTGAGAGTGAACTAAATCATAAATTTATGAAATCATAAATGACATGGGATTCAAGTTAATAAGATCTTTTTAAAAAAATAAAATGAATAAAAGCCATTGGCCAGAACACTGGTTCAATTATTTCCAAAGAGGTTTGGAGGTAAATCCTCCCTTTCCCATGGCCCATTTTTCCTCCCATCCACTCTATCACTTCTATGCCTTTTTTCTTATATTGTTTAAGTGCATTCTTAGATGTGAGTGTAGCTAAAGGAGCAATGACCAGATGATGAGTAGAAGGAAAGCAAATTGTGACAGTGTGCAGATTCTGTCCCCCTCACCTGCAGGACTACTTTTCAATCTATATTGTCCTTATCCCATCATTTAGGCATGGGTGTGGGGAGGAAAGCATTGGGGAAACTGGGAACCCTCTGCATTAATACTTTGCACCATCACTTACTAGACCTCTTGGGGAGATGATTTTGCATTTGAACAGTTTTATGCACAGTTAAATGAACAGGCTTAGATCCAAGTTAAGAGAGTTGAACCGTAAGGGTTGTACTAGCTATACTGGGGAAAGTCACCTATGAAAAAAGTTGACAACGTTTGGTTTTTTATAATACACTTAAGAGTGGAGAAAGCGGGGAAATACAAACATTTTGATCCCTCTCGTAGCGCTGGGATTTAAACCATCCAATGAAGCTAAGTGTTGGAATATTTGAGATAGACAATGCCACCAACTTGAATGGCTTCAAAAATGGTTTAGACAAATGATGCAGAATTAGGCTACCAGTGGCTACTAAACATAGTACCTTTGGTTACTAGCCTATTTCAAATATCAGTTGCTGGAAACTACAAGAGGGGAAAGTGCTGCTTCTGCACTGAAGTCCTGATCCTATGCATACCATAGGTTGTGGTGTGAGAGGAGGATCCTGGACTAGGGATGAACTTTTCTATCCATTTCAGTTGTTCTTAGTTTTGCTGCATTTGCCTCTAAGCAGCTCAATGATGTGTACATGGTTCTCCGCTCCCCATTTTATCCTCACAAGAACCCTGTGATGTAGGTTAAGCTGAGGTATTGTGACTGGTCCAGGATCTCCCACTGAACTTCGGGGCTGAGTGGGAATTTGAACCCTGGTCTCCTGGATCCTTGTCTGACCCTCTAATGACTACAACACACTAGCTCTCTTAAATTCAGATTCCTCTGTCCTCTAAATATAATTAAAAGTTCCCCATCCTACTGGTTCCCACTTACCTGGAGAAAGCAGGGCCAAGAGGAGGCATGTGCTCAGGAGTGCCTTCATCATTCTAGAAAGAGAACTGATGCACGTACTGTAGAGGCTTACTTAGAGGGATTTATAGGCTACATGTTTGTGCTACAGGTAACACATGAAGACAAATGTTCAGTGAGTTCTGGGAAGAGGAGATTTTTTTCCTCTCTTTGGCATGAAGACATAGAGAAAATGATGAAATTGAAAGCTCACTGTTGAAATTGTCTGAATTATTTCCCCACAATCTCATTAGTTGTCAATAGGCACTTTTCATATTTCTTCCTCTATACAGTGAGTTCAAATTTCAAATTCTGACGGCACCAAATAAAGGACCTGAGAGCAAAAAGCCAAGGGCAAGCCCCGGAAGCCACTTAAAAGAAACACCCACAATACAGTCTCCATCTAAGAAAAAAGCTTGGATACTAGATCCATCCCAGCAAGGCTAGGAAGGATGGGATGAGCTGTGGGTAAAATGTCGACTTCATATTGCAGCTCATGTGGATGCAATGGAGGCATCAACCAGTAAAACTGATCCCCACACAAAAAGGAGGGTGACTCAGTGGTAGCGAAGCAATAACTTCAGCACAGCTGTCAAGTTCTCCCTTTTTTTAAGGGAAATTCTCTTATACTGAATAGGCTTCCTCGCGAGAAAAGGGAAACTTGACAGCTATGAACTTCAGGTGCAGGCAAGTAAGGCTGAGGTAGAAAGTACAGTGGTACCTCTGGTTACGAACGCTTCTGGCTACGAACGCTTAGGGTTACGAACTCCACTAACCCGGAAGTAGCTGCTCCTGGTTGCGAACTTTGTCCCAGGATGCGAATGGAAATCGCGTGCAGCAGGAGGCCCCATTAGTGAAAACGCGCCTCAGGATGAGAATGGTTTCAGCTTAAGAATGGACCTCTGGAACTAATTAAGTTTGTAACCAGAGTTACCACTGTAATACCTCTGGTTACTGCAACTTGATCCAAGAAGGCTGCAAAGTCAATTGAGGCCACCTGACTATGCTCATCATTAAAAGTAGAAAAAATCATTCTGAGCCAATGCCTCTGCTTTTTGCCTTTGCTTGATGTGGGATCTTATTGAGTCGGAAGGAGCAATATACTCTTTCTCTGCTTCCAGGCCACAAATCAAAGTGCAATTAAAGCCTCAAGGTACTGCTCAGGTGACTGCTCAGGTGCTGGAGCTAGACATAGCTCAGGACTGTTGAAAGGTGCCAGGGACACACTGGTAGGCACTGAATAGCATACAATGACTCTAAGATGATTACTGAGAGCTGTTTATATCATTTTACTGAACTTTGCTCCTCCTTGTTCCAATTGTGTCAGATTGTTGTGAAAGGCAGAGGATACTTTGAGTCAGCTGATGTGTTTAGTGATGACTATCCTTAGCCACATTGTCTTGAACTGAATCCAGCTACGTAGTTGTTTATACCTGCTTCAAATCCCATTCTCCATTTTCAGAAGACAAGAAGAACCCTGCAGTAGAGCAGCATCCTTCTTGGAGTGGCTGATCAGAGGTCCATGGGTACAGGACTATCATGACAGGAGGGCAGTCAGACACTCCCACTGTTCTCCCCCAGCAACTGGAAATAATATATCCATCAAATTAATTGCCACTGATAGCCTCTTCCATAAATGTGACTAGTCCACTGTTAAGTCTATCCAACTGTGGCTTTCACTGCTGTTGTGGGTTTTCTATATCTCACCCAGTACAGCATGAAACTCTTAATCTCATTGTCTTTTTTTTATTATATATATATATATATATATATATATATATATATATATATATATATATATATATATTGGCCATCTTTTTAAGGAACTCTGTGGGAGTCAGCCAGATGCCTCTTCCAGTCTAGCCACACCTACACTGTCAGTATATGTACTTTAAATAAACATGTTCCTCCCTTGGGCTTTATGATAAAACGGAGCTGGAAACAATCTAATCCTTATGTGGCACAAAGTAATCAACAATTAGCATGTCACACAAATGCTCTTCCCAGAGATCAGGTGAACCTGGAACCTGCTCACATCCATGGGGCCATTCAAGTTTACACTATCAATTTTGTAACTTATCCGTATTTTTTTAAATGTAGTCACGATAGCTATTTCCCCTCCAAGTATGAGATCCAGTAAGCCTCTTAATACCAGTTGTTGCAGATCACAGTAGAAGATGTGACCCGTAAAGAGATGTGCACATACTGTTGGTTGCCACATCTTTTTGAGGGTCAGCAAGTGATGATATAATATACTAGCCTGGAATAAGTCAGATTTGTTGTTTTCTCTGTATGTATTTTCCCAAATGTTCCCGAATTCCCAAGTGACCTTCTTCTACGATCCATTATTACTATTTGGTAAGAGGGTTCTTGCGGCACTGTAATTGTATTTTTCTTAAATAAATATGTATTCCGTACTTTTGGTGGATATTTGGATACAGTCTTGATCCAAACCAGTACCTCAGGTCTTTTTTTGCACCCTGAGTAATATATTTTGCTGGAGACATCGGGCAACAGAGAGTGGTGATTTAGCTTCTGCTTTCTGGAATCACTCAGATGTCCTTTGTACCCACAGGTGTCTCCTGGACCTGAAGGGAAGAATTGTTAGCAACAGTGGTGACATCCTAATATTCTGAGAGTGGATGGGGTGTTTCTAATGCAACTCCCACCCACACTTTGGTTTATTTTTAGATTTGAATACTGCCCTTCAGCTGTTGATCTCAGGGCAGTTTACAAGAAAAAAAACACAAAGCACATAATGAAAACAAGATCGACCCCTTCTCACAAACCAATACCCCCCCCTCCCACTCTGTGGGCTGTTGTTTGCACTTTAAGCTGTCCTGGGCAAGATAGCAAGTAATAATTTTAATTAATTGATCAATGTTGTGTGTGGCGTTGATGATGATGATGGAAGCAACACAAGTATGACATGCAAAGAGACACTTGCTTTTGCTGCAGCCCCTGAGCACCCAACCAGGCTGGGGTGGGTGCTTCTCCTCCCACAGGGTGGGGCAGGCACCTCCTTTGCATGGGCTGCATCCAACAAGCGAGGTCTCCCCTGGTAAGGGGCAGGGGCGGGTGTCAAAACTGCCCCTCCTGTGAGAGTGGGTCATCGGCTGCTTCCCCGATGGGGCAGGGGTGGGCGCAGAGTGTGTGCGTGCAGCGTCAAAACAAACTTTCCCATGAGAGGAGCTTGGGACGAGGCGGCAGCTACTTGGGTTTGTCTCTGGCAGAAGGAGCGCGATAGGGAGGGCGATGCCTCGGCAACTGCGATCGAGCAGAATTCTTTCCATGATCAAACAGACAATCGCAGTCTACACGTTGGACATAGTGGAGCTACAAGAATGAAAGGGTTGAAGATAACATCTCCTCTTGTAACCTATTTTCAGTGATCTGACTTCTGAACATCTTTCATCTCCATTTTAAACACACAAACAGACACACACACTCCTCTCTTCCCCATTTTTCTCCTTCCTTCCTTCCTTCCTTCCTTCCTTCCTTCCTTCCTTCCTTCCTTCCTTCCTTCCTTCCTTCCTTCCTTCCTTCTCTTTTTACATTTTCTCATCAATATAAAGAAACCCCTGACCATTAGGTCCAGTCGTGACTGACTCTGGGGTTGCGCCACTCATCTCGCGTTATTGGCTGAGGGATCCAGCGAACAGCTTCCAGGTCCTGTGGCCAGCATGACAAAGCCGCTTCTGGTGAACCAGAGCAGAACACAGAAACACCGTTTACCTTCCCACTGCAGCAGTACCTATTTATCTACTTGCACTTTGACGTGCTCTCGAACTGCTAGGTGGGCAGGAGCTGGGACTGAGCAATCTGAGCTCACCCCGTCGCGGGGATTCGAACCGCCAACCTCCTCCTCCTCCTCCTCCTCCTTTTTACAATAACTAAAAAATAATCTTTACTTAATTAAAAAGAAAGAATTTTTTTTATAACATCTCGTCAACCCCACCACCACCCAGCCCTCCACCCACCCTTTAGTGCTTCCAGCCAATCTCATCTTGCGCCTTTTTAAAAATTATTTTGCTCATTTTTTGCTCATTACTTCTTTCCTTACTGTCCATTTTGATATTCAATTTTTGGGGCCTTCATAAATCCTTTGAGAGATTGGCATTCTCCACAAAACTTGCAATATAATCTTTGAATTTTTTCCAATCTTTATCCTTTCCTCCCTCATTTATCCCTTTAATTTCCGCTGCTTTTGTTGCCAAATTATAATATGATATCATTTTTATTAGCCAATCCTTTTAATTTGGTACCCTTTTACTCTTCCAATTTTCCTATTAATAATCTAGCTGCTGATGTTGTGTAAATTAGAATACATCTATCCAATGGTAGAATCTCGTCATCTAGCATTCCAAATAAGAATAGCTCTGGCTTTTTCTTAAACAAATATTTAAGTACCTTTTTCAATTCCTTATATATCATTTCCCAAAATACAGTGGTACCTTGACTTATGAAGACGATCCGTTCCGCGGCCGTCTTCAGTTGTCGACGTCTTCGGTTGTCGAAGCGCCGCTTCTGCACATGTGCCAAGTGCGATTTTGCACTTCTGCGCATGCGCCAACTGCACGCACCATTTTGCCCAGGTGCAGAATGCACGGCGAAAAGACTTCCGGGGTTGTCGACTTTGAAAGTCGAAACCTTTGGAAGTCGAATCGTTCGGTTGTCGAGGTACCACTGTATCTTAATTTCCCTGCATTTCCACCATATGTGTATGTAAGTACCGATTTCATTGTGGCATCTCCAACATATGTCATTGTTTCCCTTATACATCTTCGCAACCTTTTCCGGCGTTAAATGCCACCTGTATTGCATCTTTAATAAATTTTCTTTTAAATTGTAATAAGCTGTAAAATTCATATCCCTATTCCATAAATGTTCCCATTTCTCTAACATAATCATTTCCCCTAAATCTTGTCCCCACTGTATCATTGTCCCTTTTGTTAGCTCCTCCTTAGTTTCCTATTCCAATAATAGATCGTATAAATTTTTTTATATATTTATTCTTGCCCCTTATTAACATTTTATCTAATTCCGAAATTTCCTTATTAAAGCTATATTTTTATCTTTTTGAAATCTCTGATTTATTTGGAAATATTGCTGCTCAAATAGGGTTTCACTGTTTTATAATCCTTTAATCTTAATTGCCCATCAACCTCCTCCAGCAGATTTTTATACGATGGCCAGTTTGTACCCATATTTCGTTTTTTGACAGCCACTGCTTCCAGAGGCGAAATCCACCCTGGTGTTTTGGGTTCCAGAATGCCACGGTACTTCCTCCATGTCTTATATAAGGATTTTCTTATAACATTATTCATAAATATATTTTGGGTTTTTAGATTCCCTTTCATTAGGTAGAAATGCCAGCCAACACCCAGGCCTGCCCCTTCCATATCCAATATCTCATCGTTTTTCAACTCCATCCATTCTTTCATCCAATTTAGTGCTGCCGCATCATGATATAATTCCAAATCCGGTAAACGCCGACCTTCTGATTGGCAAGGCTCTGTGGTTTAACCCACAGTGCAACCCGCATCCCACCTTTTCTCATATTTTCCCCTTTATGTTCTCCTCCCTTTCCTACTTTTATGGTGTTCTCGCTTTTGTACATGCTATCAGCATCAATATTGCCATCATTATTGATATTAATTTTATTTTAAACATACCTACTTCTACTCATTTCCTTTTTATCACTGTGTCTTTTGAATTTGCCTATACTAACAGAATTTCTAAAGGATGGAGTAAAGTAATATGTGTGTAATCACATCTAAGAAAATTTGGCATTTTCCCTCCCCGTTTATTTTCAATGTTTCATTAATTAGGAAACCCCCTCACAGTAAAAAAGAGGGGGGACACAAAGATGAGATAATGCTAAGATATCTCAACCACATGATGATATGAACAATTGGTCTGCATGTAAAAATAAAATAAGATAAAATGCTTAATGTGCTGCAAGTGGGGGTGGTGGGAAATCTCAACCTGGTGCCAGTAACAAGTAGAGAGGTGGAGAAGTGGGGTGAGAGGCTGGGTGAGTAAAGGAAAGCTCCAAGGTGAAAATGGGGAAGCGCCTGTCATTGGGAGCCGGTGAGGGTCCTTGTGACTTGTCAAATGCTGTGATTTGTTTGCAAAGCATTTTGAGGATGAAATTTCTTACATCCACTGGGAACCTGACTCCGCTGTTACAGTAGATGAATCTCAAGGGGTGCCCAGAGCCCTGATGTGCTGGATGCCTTTCAGTTGGTAAGATTCAAGTACATTGCCCCTTGCCCCTCTTGTCTGAGTAAAACCAGCAGGGAGGGGACAGCTGACTGGGTAAGGGAGGTGATTAATGCCTCCTTGTAAGAGGGGGTGGTCCCTGTCCACTTAAAGGAGGCAGTGGTGTGCCATCATCACAGATGGGTTATGTGGATCCCCCCCAAGTTATTTCATGGTGGCCCTTGGAGGTGGGACTTCTGGGATGGGACTTTTGGGGTGGAGTGTCATATGACATCTTCAGTCAAACTCTAGAGGGGTGTGCCATAACCAATTGACAGGAGGCAATATTCCCAGAGCCGTTCGCGACTGGACCTAATGGTCAGGGGTCCCTTTACCTTTACCTTTTGCTCAGGCAGTGGAATGGGGGGGGGCAGTGTCTATGGCATCCTGTCCGAAGGCAACTAGGAGAGACAGGCAGACCTTTCTCTTAGGTATTGGCTAAAATTTAAAAAGGAAATGGAGATTTCAAGGAGATTTTTATTTTTAACAATAGAGAGCCTCCATCTTGGAATAAGAAAATACTACAACACATTATTGATGATTAGGATCTTCCTTGAGATATTCTGAGTGTGTTATGTATTGAGGTGACACCTTGTCATATGAAATTTCATATTTTAAAGCATGATTTCATGGTCAAATGTGCTCCTTGGCAAGTCTGTCCCAAGACATGTTGGCAGCTGAGGCAAACCACAAAATATTGCCTCCCCATTCCAGGGGAAAAGGGTTGAGTGCAGATCGATATCAGGAACAATGCGTGTTGTGGGGGATAAAGATCTCCACAGGAAACAAGGATAGGAGGAGTCCAGCAGCACCTCCTATTGGCCATGAGTGCAGAAGAGGGAACCTTAGGGGGGGGGGGGCAAATCTGGTCTTTAAGTAGCACAGTGCTGCTGTTGCTGCCACCGTGACAGCAGCAGTGGGCAAGGAATTCCTTGGAGGCCGGATCTGCTGCCCCTATGGATCCATCTGCCTGAGATGGTTGCCTCACCTTGCCTCATGGGTGGGACCGTCCTGCACCTAAGAATGCCAAACTACCCATTCAGCTCCCTCACCCTCACTTTGTAAGCACATCACAAATACCAAATGGGGAAAAGCTTTTACAACGCTGTCATCATTGAAGGCTGCTATCGCCGGATCCCCTATATAGTTTGCCTATGTGGAAGTAATATTTACCCAACTACTGATTGGTCCGGAATTAAGATTGCCGGAAGAAATATCAACAACCTCAGATATGCAGATGACACAACCTTGATGGCAGAAAGCGAGGAGGAATTAAAGAACCTTTTAATGAGGGTGAAAGAGGAGAGCGCAAAATATGGTCTGAAGCTCAACATCAAAAAAACCAAGATCATGGCCACTGGTCCCATCACCTCCTGGCAAATAGAAGGGGAAGAAATGGAGGCAGTGAGAGATTTTACTTTCTTGGGCTCCTTGATCACTGCAGATGGTGACAGCAGTCACGAAATTAAAAGACGCCTGCTTCTTGGGAGAAAAGCAATGACAAACCTAGACAGCCTCTTAAAAAGCAGAGACATCACCTTGCCGACAAAGGTCCGTATAGTTAAAGCTATGGTTTTCCCAGTAGTGATGTATGGAAGTGAGAGCTGGACCATAAGGAAGGCTGATCGCCGAAGAATTGATGCTTTTGAATTATGGTGCTGGAGGAGACTCTTGAGAGTCCCATGGACTGCAAGAAGATCAAACCTATCCATTCTGAAGGAAATCAGCCCTGAGTGCTCCCTGGAAGGACAGATCGTGAAGCTGAGGCTCCAATACTTTGGCCACCTCATGAGAAGAGAAGAATCCTTGGAAAAGACCCTGATGTTGGGAAAGATTGAGGGCACTAGGAGAAGGGGACGACAGAGGACAAGATGGTTGGACAGTGTTCTCGAAGCTACGAACATGAGTTTGACCAAACTGCGGGAGGCAGTGCAAGACAGGAGTGCCTGGCGTGCTATGGTCCATGGGGTCACGAAGAGTCGGACACGACTAAACGACTAAACAACAACAACTGACTGGTCGGTTCCACCTATGAGGACTAAGAGAAGTTTTGTTCAAATATTTAAGTCTTCCAATTGAGAGATGGATTGGGTATATGATTAACTTTTTATTAAGGGACAAATCCCCTTACAACTCTGAAAAATTGGTCTGTTCTGCCTTTACAGTTATGATTATAAGGAGAAATCTGTAGGGAAAAGTGCTATTTTTCTAGATTTGCAGGTGGCCAGAGCTCACCACGAACTTCTTCTTTGTTCTCTTAGAATGGCAATGGCACCAACCTGAGATGTGCCAGAGCTGAGCTCCAGTGAATTCTGGCTGAAATTTAAATCCTTCGCAGGAGAAACATCTTATCTAACATATTGTCTGATTGTAATAATGATTTCAGCTGTGGAATGTATTTTATTTTGTTTTTATTCTGTTTTATGCATTGCATCTTTTGTAATTGCTGTGGCTAAACCAATAAATAATAATTTGTACCTGAAAGAAACAGATCTAAGAACCAGCATTTTATTTCCTAAAACCAATTGATTTGTACTATGAAGTTAATAATGAAAACTTAACTATTCTTTTAAATGTTACACTACAGGCTTCTTCGTAGCTAGAATCCACAACCTCCACATTCTGACCCGTTTTTCTCTGCCCCTTCCTTCCTTTTACCTTCAACAAAAGCAAAAAAGAAAGAAACAGATATCTTGAGTCCTGAATTTCACCACTAGGCCTCCAATACCACCTCACTGCCATGGATTTTGGAATACACAAGGAGGAGGTCTACACTGTCCTATTCACTCTTCATGTTCTGGCTGGTGTGAGATTCGTGAAGCATTATAACATCTTTCTTCGGTAACAAAAAGGGCATGAATCCCAGTTCCGACTAAATTCCATCCATTTCTCCTGTTGGCGCAAAAATCTGTTCCACAACCTTGGAAAGTGAAACTGAAAGCCGCGACACCTGGAAAGAAAAGGAACGAAATTTTGGCATTACTTCTTTACACAGGGACTAGGAGATTGTCCCTGTGGTGGTGAATGAGAATTTTAATAAGTTAGTTTTGAAATGTATATACAGTATTTAAGAAATATCATAATTTCATCAGAACATAAATATATATAATTTCAGTTAAAAATATAACTCAGGGGTAATTCAGAATTGCCATCACACACAAAGGAGTCTCAAGACATGAAGGTTATGAATAAACAGGTTATATTTATAAAGTATAATGAAATTAGAGGATTTGAAAACAGACCAAATTAACTAACAAAATCAATTTTTTCTGGGGATCTAACATGACACATCTTATATGAAGTAGATGAAAAGGGGGAATCCCAACAGCCAATCAAGAACACCCCTCAGAATTCTTGATTACCCCTCAAAAAAGAAACTAGCAAAGCCAGGCTCTAGTTACAGGTAGGTAGCCGTGTTGGTCTTAGTCGAAGCAAAATAAAAAAATTCCTTCAGTAGCACCTTAAAGACCAACTAAGTTTTTATTTTGGTATGAGCCAGGCTGTAAAGGATGAGAAGAAAGAATGTAGGGCAGAAGCAGATCAAAGGGCCTCTTCCCTCCTGGGGCAAGTCTGCCCGTATGCCCCTCCCCCGTTCATTCCAAATCCCCTCTCAATATAGCATTATTCCTCAAAACTATGTTGATAGGGAGATATTCATCTAAGGATAGATCTAGACAAATCAAAAAATTGATTCATCTAAATGTGTTGTAAACTTCATATAGTACAAGGAAATCCTGTTGACAATAGACGGGACTCCACACCGCCATATGGTGTCAAAATGTTATAACGCATAAAAAGCACTCACTCAGTCAGTTTTATTGCACACTAGCTGGCCCTGCCAGGTCTTGCTGTGGCTTTTTGTGTTAAAAGGACCTTTTTCTGTTAAATGGACTTTCAAAGTCTCCCTTCAGAGTCTCCCTTAAGAGTCCCCTCACCTTCAGATTCCCCCTTCCATTTGCACACAATCATTCCCCCCAATACGCGTGTTATGTAAAATTTTGTCCTGTCCCAACCCTGACTCCCCTAGCCACGTGTGTTCTGTGAAATCCCCCCACCCCACCCCACCCCGACACATTCATCCTACCCAAAGGCAGCCTAGTCATTTCTCCCAGCTAGGCAATGCTGCAGCCTAGTCACTTATCCCGGCTGGGCAATGGTGCCACCTAGTCAGTTCTCATTTATCCCAACTGGGCAATGCTGTGGCCTAGTCAGTCGGCTGGGCCTTGTTGCTGCAAAAGGGCTGCTTTCAGGTGGTTGCTACTGAATTTTGTGATGTCACCAATTGTCTGCAGCCAATGAAAATGCTGCTTCTCAATTCTATTTCCCAGCATGCACTTTTATCTGATCGGTGTGTTCTGAAACAGGGGTTTTTTACATCGCCCAGGTGTGACATCTGTCTTAGCAAACTATCCTATATCCTTCGGACATTTGCATGTTATGTTGTGTCAAAATTTCACCTCAATCGGTTAAGCGGTTTTGGTAAGAAGTGGAAACACACCCAGATGTCCTTTTTACCTTTTTACAGTGGTGCCTCGACTTACAAATTTAATCCGTTCCGAAGGCACCTTCGTAGGTCGAAAAATTCGTAAGTGGAAAAGCGCCATTGGAAACACGATTTCCCATAGGAATGCATTGGAAATGGAAAAAATCGTAAGTCAAAGCAACCCCATCTAAAAATTCGTAAGTCGAAAAAACACTATCTAAAACCACCGCAGTTTCCGTTCAGATGTCGAGAAATTCGTAAACGTGTGGCCATTTGCCCCATTCGTAAGTCGAAGAATTTGGTTGTCGAGTCGTTCGTAAGTCGGGGTACCACTGTATATATAAAGATAGCCAAAGGCTGGCGCAATGTACACAGAATCATTCAACACATAAAAGGAAATATGCTAGATTAATTCAAAGAACTTCCTGTGTATCTCCTAAATCAGTTCTGGGGGTTGTCCCAATTCTGTGGAGCAGATTTTGGGAGGATACAGAGAACATACAGAGAGCAGAAATGCTGTTGCACAACTCTTCTGTTGCAAAAATCCTTACACTAATAGTCTGAATTAGACAGATACTGCTCATTATCACAGAATTTAAGGAAATGTATTACATTCCTTTTATATAATAAAGATGCTTTTGAACAAGAGGAACACATTTGGTCCTGGACTGGATCCAGAGATCCAGATGCAACTGGGGTGAAGCAATGAATGCACTCTTTACTTTTGTTCAGAAGGGTATTCTATATACACATCTCGCTTTGAATCCTCCTTCTGGACAAGCAAGTGGCATTATGAGAGTTAAAGGACACAGTGCAGGCAGGAAAAACACTAAGGAAGGGTGCAGAGTGGGGCCAGTGAGAGATATGATCCCTTCACTTTTCCAGCAACATGCAAGGGAAAGGGAGGAAAGGAGAGAATGAGAGAGTCTGTATGACCAAGAATTACTAGGCCTTTTTTCCTGAGTAGCAATATTACTGTAAATAAGTCGTCCTTTAAATTGAAGACACTGGGTCTCATTCTCAAGGCAGTTGACGGTCTTCTCACTTTTACACATTATGGTTCCTTTGGAGAAGCAGGATGGGCACTGCAGACCATTTTCAGCCCGCGTGTTGCGATCAGGAACTGCCAAATCAAAAGTATAGTGAGCATGTTAATGGTTTCATCTTTTTTTGTATCTCTGTGTTATATTAATGGAATCCATCCTAGGGCCTTGCAGTTTTGGTGGGGCAGCTGCAAGTACTCTTGGATAAAATATAATTCAGTTCAGGGCTGAGCATGAGACAAAGTCAGCACTGGCCTCTGAGATGAACGACCTTTACCCAAACAGGGGTGGGGGACTTTGAACGTTCTTACCTTCTCAATCTCTCTGAAGGTTTTCCTGCCATAACTTATGTTGTAGCCCCTCTGAAAATATATGCTCTTAGTCCCTGACATTACGTAGTGATGCCGTGTGCCCCCCCCGGGTGCCGAGCGGACTTTTTACATGGAGGCTGGAGGCTTGGCAGTCATGGGGGTGGGGGCAACAAGTGGCACACACACACACACACCCCGCTGTGCCAAGCAGGGTTTGGGAGTTTGGAGTTGGAGGCAAGTGGCTTTGGAGTCGTGGAGGGCATAGCTCCAGGTACAAAGCCCGCTCGGTGTGGCGGGCATGCCGCACCAAGCGGGGTTTCTATCTGGAGCTTGCCACTGGAGGCGTATGGTTTTGGAGGCGCGGGGGCGGCGGTACCCCACCATGTAATGACACATGCCCAGCACCGTGCGGGCTTCTTACCTGGAGCTTGCACCGAGCGGGCTTTTTACCTGGAGCTTGCCACTGGAGGCACGCAGCTTTGGAGGCGTGGGGGTGGCGATACCCTGCCACGTAATGACGCATGCGCAGCACCGTGCTGTGCATGCGTCATTATGTGGCGGGGTATCACTGCCCTCCACGCCTCCAAAGCCGCGTGCCTCCAACTCTAAACTCCCAAATCCTGCTTGGCACAGCGGGGGAGGGGGTGCCACTTGGCGCCCCCACCCCCATGACTGCCAAGCCTCCAGCCTCCAGGTAAAAAGTCCGCTCAGCACCCGGGGGGGGCACACGACATCAATACGTAACGACAAAACCATATTACGTACCACCGCATGCGTCATTACGTGGCAGGGTATTGCCGACCCCGCGCCTCCAAAGTCGCACGCCTCCAGCACCAAGCTCCAGGTAGAAAGCCTGCTCTGTGCAGCATGCCCGCCACACCGAGTGGGCTTTTTACCTGGAGCTTGCCGCTGGAGGCGCACAGCCTTGGAGGCGCGGGGGGGATACCCCGTCATGTAACGACGTATGCAGTGCACTGAGTGGACTTTTTTACTGAGAGGCTGGAGGCTGGGCTTGGGAGTCATGGGGTGGGGCACCGAGTGGACCGCCCCATCGCCCCCCCATTGTGACACCCCTGCCTTTACCCAAATGGGGGTGGGGGACTGTGAACTTTCTTACCTTCTCAATCTCTCTGAACATTTTCCTGCCATAAGTTATGCTGTAGCCCCTCTGAAAATATATGCTCTTATTCCCTTACCTTTGTACAGAGATTCTGTCTCCCTTCCGCACTTCAGCAATGAACTAACTGTGCTTTTCTGTGAATCTCCCAGAGACCTCCAAGTACAGGGCAGTACATTAATTAATTAATTAATTAATAATAACTGCCAGCTTTGAAAGTGCTTATTTTGCCAATTATAAGACTGACCAAAAGTAGCTCGAGGGTCAATTAGGAGGACACCTGGATAGGATAGGTGGGTTGTAAGGCCCATATTTGGAACAGTCAATTGAAAGTTAACTTGAAGGGACCATAATCTGTTCATGACCTTAGGTATACAATTATATTGTATGAAATAGATCATTCACAGGCTAATCGTGCATAGAGAATGTTATAAAGGCATCTTGAAGTTTGTATTCTTGGCCCAGATTTTTATTTTTTCTTATCCACTGGGTTAATTAACGTAGACAAAGTTCCTAAATTGTGTCTCTTTAGACACCTCTAAATCCTAAGAAATTAACATGATTTATGTCAGAAGCAATCTACTTCTGAGGTGACCATTTTGGGGAAGTGGGTCATTAAAATAGCAGATTAGCACAGCAGTACATCAAAGGAATGGAGGCTGCTCCCTGTGTAGTAATAACACCAGGATTAGGTTTTATTAGAATATGAGGGATGTGACTGTTCTCAGGAAAAGACAAACGGCCAAGCCAAGGATGCTGCTGTGCCTATGAGAGGGACAGAACCTCTTGTTGTGGACACCTTCATTGTAGGCTTCGGTTTGTATATATTCATAAATAACCCAAATATCATAAAGACACCGCAGTGTCTGTTGTGCGCTATGGTCTCACAGGAACCCCAGAGCCTGGGTTAAAGTATGCCTGGTACCCCTGGAATCTCACATCACTTGGATATAGGGGCGATGTATAACCATATCTTAACATACAGTAAAAATACAGCTGGGACAAGGGGCACTGGCACTGTGCAGGATCTGATGCTTCATGGTGCTGCTTCGAGGGGCAGGAAAAAGGAGAGGCCGGGTTGGAAAGGGGACCCATCCCTTCCCTGGCAGAGATGTAGCTGCCGGGTAGGTCCCTCTTTTTTACAGTTTCTCTTCATGCCTGCCTCCCCATCCTGCCTTACTCTCCACCCCTTGAGAGCCCCTAATAGTCATGAACTGCTAACCCTAACCTGAGGCCACCTGGGGCTGTCTCACCCCATTCGAATGAGGCACAGGTCCTCTGAGTACTGCTGATTAACTAAGGATCCAGACCTTGGCAAAATCTAGTGCACAGCCCTAACATGTTAATGATTCCAAATTGATGCAGAAACTTACGGCTTAGAATTTCATTGTTACACAGTTCAGTGTTGCAGCAGTGCACCTTCAGCTCAAAGAATTTACCATCTGCTGCAGTGAAGCTGTAATGGCCTGAGTGACAAAATCTGGATATAGTGCATTGATTCAAAAGTTGCACTTGGAATTTATCTATGAAAAAGAATTTTTTTAAAAAATTATTTATTTATTTATTTATTTATTTATTTATATCTAGTCAATTATAACCATTTACAGAGTGAGAAAATACTTCCCTGAAAACCTCTGTTCCCCAACCCAAGATAGTTGGCAGTGCACTTCAACTACAGCACTTCAACTATAGTGCCCCATTTCCCCTCTCTCTCCAAGTATGCAGCAATGATGTAGGAACAGATGGTCAAGGGAGCATCCCACCCAGAATTGCCCCAAGGTATTTTGGCACCTGAGGCGAACCACCAAATGGCAACCACACACTCCGGGGAAGAAGGGGTGGGTGAATATGTACATCAGGCACAAGGAAGAACACTATATCCTTTATGTTGGTTCCTCCCTCATCATTTCATCAGAGAATTATGAAATAATTCATGGTAATTATTGCAAAATTACATGTGTTATGATAAGGAGCCATGAAAGTGTGAAGCTCCTTCATCTCTCATCCTTTGATTGCTTGGCTTTTGAATAGACTTTATGGAGTTTGTGAAAGGACTCTCCACTTTAATGTCATTTATGGCAAGGGGAATTACCAACTTATGTTGCAGGATTATTGCCCTGGTTTGCTAACCAAAACTAAACTTGGAGTTCATTGGTTTGGGTCAATGGAGATTTCTGGTTAATGCAAACCAGATTCTCCAAGCCAAGCTGGAAATCTGATGCTTGTGATCAGGTGAATTTAGATTTCCCATTTTCAAATGTAAGCCATTCCTTACTTGTCAGGGAGTCTTGATAACAAATGAGCGTGCTTAATAAAAAGGAACATTTATTGTCAAAACAAAGTTTATCAGGGCCGGATCACAGCCGTCCATCCATAAATCAAAGATGTCCCTTCAATGGAGTGTGTTTCCAGCGAGACCAGAAACAGCTGAATTTCCTCTTGTGATGTATTCTGTCTTGAAGGACCCCTCCCCATATGCCTAAACCGTGGGCTAAGGGGGTCAGCTCCCACCCCTTCCTCTTTTTCTGAGAGTGCACTTCCATGGTCTTTCCTGCTCTCTAACCTAGTTTCATTTCTAGGCCCCGCATTTTGTCCTTCACTAGCACACTGGGAAGCTGCTGGCTGACTCTCCAAATAGATGCTATCAGGGGCCATTACTAAGGACGGAGGAGTTGGCTCTCGGCTATAATCCTCCTGTCTTGTAGTTAACCCTCTCTCATCCTAGCTCATTCCTTCACTGGGAGCTAGCAGCAAACCTCTCTTGGGAGCTGGCTCATTCATGACATTATTGCAGAATTGGGAAGCTCTGATCCTCCAGATATTGCTGGACTACATCTCCCATCATCTTTGACTGGTGGCCAGGTTAGATGAGGCAGATGGGAGTTTAAATTCATCTACAGCTTATGTACCACAGCTTCCTTACCACTAATTTAGTAATTCCAACAACAAAAGACAAAAAGGCAGATAAATCTTACGTATATTTGTACGCAGAACACTGGCAACACAGGAATCTTCTTCAAAGTACGGGTAACAATATTTTTTAAAATAATCATCATATGTCAGTCCAGTCCTGTTATAAGCATATCTGCAGTTCAGAGGTAATGCTGAGGACAGGAGCAAAAGAATTACTTTATGGATTATTATTATCATTAACATTATTATTATTTGGTTTTGTGGTTTGCTTAATTGGACACAGAGGAGATGAGAGTGAACTAAATCATAAATTTATGAAGTCATAAATGACATAGGCTTCAAGTTAATAAGATCTTTTTAAAAATAAAATGAATAAAAGCCATTGGCCAGAACACTGGTTTAATTATTTCCAAGAGGTTTGGAGGTAAATCCTCCCTTTCCCATGGCCCATTTTTCCTCCCATCCACTCTATCACTTCAATGCCTTTTTTCTTCTATTGTATAAGTGCATTCTTAGATGTGAGCGTAGCTAAAGGAGCAATGACCAGATGATGAGTAGAAGGAAAGCAAATTGTGACAGTGTGCAGATTCTGTCCCCCTCACCTGCAGGACTGCTTTTCAGTCTAAATTGGTCTTATCCCATCATTTAGGCATTGGAGGGGGGGGAATCATTGGGGAAACTGGGAACCCTCTGCATTAATACTTTGCACCATCACTTACTAGACCTCTTGGGGAGACGATTTTGCATTTGAACAGTTTTATGCACAGTTAAATGAACAGGCTTAGATCCAAGTTAAGAGAGTTGAACCGTAAGGGTTCTACTAGCTATACTGGGGCAACTCACCTATGAAAAAAGTTGACAACATTTGGGGTTTTTTAGTACACTTAAGAGTGGAGAAAGCGGGGAAATACAAACATTTTGATCCCTCTCGTAACGCTGGGATTTAAACCATCCAATGAAGCTAAGTGTTGGAACCTTTGAGATAGACAATGCCACCAACCTGAATGGCTTCAAAAATGGTTTAGACAAATGATGCAGAATTAGGCTACCAGTGGCTACTAAACATAATACCTTTGGTTACTAGCCTATTTCAAATATCAGTTGCTGGAAACTACAAGAGGGGAAAGTGCTGCTTCTGCACTGAAGTCCTGATCCTATGCATACCATAGGCTGTGGTGTGAGAGGAGGATCCTGGACTAGGGATGAACTTTTCTATCCATTTCAGTTGTTCTTGGTTTTGCTGCATTTGCCTCTAAGCAGCTCAATGATGTGTACATGGTTCTCCGCTCCCCATTTTATCCTCACAAGAGGTAGGTTAAGCTGAGGTATTGTGACTGGTCCAGGATCTCCCAGTGAACTTCGGGGCTGAGTGGGGATTTGAACCCTGGTCTCCTGGATCCTTGTCTGACCCTCTAATGACTACAACACACTAGCTGTCTTAAATTCAGATTCCTCTGTCCTCTAAATATAATTAAAAGTTCCCCATCCTACTGGTTCCCACTTACCTGGAGAAAGCAGGGCCAAGAGGAGGCATGTGCTCAGGAGTGCCTTCATCTTTCTAGAAAGAGAACTGATGCACGTACTGTAGAGGCTTACTTGGAGGGATTTATAGGCTACATGTTTGTGCTACAGGTAACACGTGAGGACAAATGTTCAGTGAGTTCCTGGAAGAGGAGATTTTTTCTCTCTCTTTGGCATGAAGACATAGAGAAAATGATGAAATTCGAAACTCACTGTTGAAATTGTCTCAATTATTTTCCCCCAATCTCATTAGTTGTCAATAGGCACTTTTCATAGTTAGTTTGTTAATTTATTGTTACAGTTCTCAACCAGCACACACATTTATACATTAAACAATCCAATATACAATTTAAAATACATACAATAAATATAAACTATAGCCATTATAAAAATTATTAGATAATAGAAATTATCACTACTTGGGAGGGTACATATATAAATAATATGTCTAAACTTTCACCATTATAATTTTTTTAGATAAAAACAGGTATCACTACTTGGGCGGGTATAGCTAATAATGGCACTGGAGCATCTTTAGCTCTGTCCTGTAATTTTATGAGCACTACTAACTAGGTCAGCCCAAATCTTTATGGCTCTAGCACAGAACTTGGCTGCCCTTGCTGTCACATTAGAATTAGCATCTGAAAGGAAAATAAAAAAAATTCCTTCAGTAGCACCTTAAAGACCAACTAAGTTTTTATTTTGGTATGAGCTTTCGTGTGCATGCACACTTCTTCAGATACAGTGAAATGGAAGTTTCCAGGCACTTATGAAGAGAAGGGGTGGGGAGGGGTGGGGATGGGGAGGGGGGATCACTGGAAACTTCCATTTCACTGTATCTGAAGAAGTGTGCATGCACACGAAAGCTCATACCAAAATAAAAACTTAGTTGGTCTTTAAGGTGCTACTGAAGGAATTTTTTTTATTTTACTTCGATCCAGACCAACACGGCTACCTACCTGTAACCATCTGAAAGGAGCCGCTCTATATAAAAATTGTCAGAATGTCCAGCATCGTGTGGATGAGCTCGCCTCGCACCTCCTGTAGAAGCTGCATCGCAGGAGTATGTGGCCAATAGTTTCCACTTCCCCAGATCCACACGGGCGACATCTATCATTTGTTTCTTGTGTCTTATTCTCACGGGGAGGGAGGGACATTGCCACACAACAGCAAGGTAAGGCCCTGTGGGTTCAAATTAAGTTTCAACCATAAATTGCAAGTCTGCATCCAAACTCTGGCCTCCACGCATATCATACCTGTTTCTAGTCGTATAGCAGCATTTGAGACACATGGGGGTATTTGTAAGGCTGCTCTGAGGAATTTTGACTGGACTCTTTCAGCTATGTTCAGATTAGGTGGCAGGATGTTAAGATTGGCCCCAAGTAACAGCTGAGCCATCACTTTAGCCTCAAACAATTTTAGTGCCGCTGGTATGTATTGACCCCCCCCCCTTGATCTAAGAAAGCTTAGAATTGCAGCGGAGGACTTGTGGGCTGCTATTGCTGACTGTATTAAATGGGCTTTCTTTAGCCCCTTTGTCATGGAAGACGATGGCTAGGTACTTTAGACAGTGGACCTGTTCAATTTTCCGGCCATCTATGCACCATGTATAACTCTTGGGACGTTTAGCGAAAGCCATTATTTTTGTCTTTTGATAATTTATAATAAGATGGGCTTCTTTGCAGAATTCCACTACTGACCGTAACACCCTCCGTAACCCAATTGGGGTCCTTGATAAGATCAAAGCGTCGTCCTCATATAAAAGGATAGATATATGCCTTTCCACCAACTTAGGTGAATGAAATTATGAGCCTTTTACTTTGAATACCATGTCGTTTATGTAATAGTTAAACAGAAGTGGAGCTAAAACACAGTCCTGTTTAACTCCCCGCTGAGTGGGGATTCATTGGCCCTGCGGGGAGCAGCGGATCCTAAGGTAGGTGTTCGTATATAGTCGTTTTATCAGATGGAATAAATGTGGGTCTATTGATGAAGCTTTCAACTTCTCCCAGAGTTTGGATCTTGAGATGGATCAAAAGCAGTCTTTAAATCGATGGAAGCCACATATATAGCGGAAGATAATAATAATAATAATAATAATAATAATAATAATAATTTATTATTTATACCCCGCCCATCTGGCCGGGTTCCCCCAGCCACTCTGGGCGGCTTCCAAAAAAACAGAAATTCTAAAATACAGAAATCCATCAAACATTAAAAGCTTCCCTAAATAGGGCTGCCTTGAGATGCCTTCTAAAGGTCTGGTAATTGTTCTCTTTGACCTCTAGTGGGAGGGCATTCCACAGGGTGGGTGCCACTACCGAGAAGGCCCTCTGCCTGGTTCCCTGTAACTTGGCTTCTCGTAATGAGGGAACCGCCAGAAGGCCCTCGGAGCTGGACCTCAGTGTCCGGGCAGAACGATGGGGGTGGAGACGCTCCTTCAGGTATACCGGACCTGAAGATTTGTTGACTGTGTACTTTTCAACAAGGTGCTGAAGTACTAGACAATGGTCGATTGTGGCTCGGCCTTTTCGGAAGCCAGCCTGTTCATCTGCTAATAAGGCTTCCATCTCAAGCCAGCCTAATAGTTTATCTTTGAGGTGCAGAGCATATAGTTTGCTGACAGTGTTAAGTAGGCTAATGGGTGTATAATTACCTGGGTCTGACTTGCTCCCTTTTTTATAAATGGGGATTATAATGGCCATTCCCCAATCTTTTGGGATGTGGCCCATCTTGTCGATATAAGTGAACAGGGATGCCAACGCCGAGCACCACCACTCTTTGTTTTCCTTAATAAGCTGAAGTGAAATTAGATCTTCACCTGGCGCTTTCCCTGTTCTCGATCTGGGTAGTAAAGATTGAATGTCTGACATGGAGACCGGGTTCCAGCTTGGGAGATTCATCGGAATAGCTGCATCCTTTGTCTCTACTCCGTCTGTATTTTCATACATTTGTCTGAAGTGGTGCTCCCACTCATCAGGTGAGATTGATTGATCGAGCATTGTGGGGATACTCTTGCTGTTGGAAACCATCTTCCAGAATGTTGTTGTTTAGTCGTTTAGTCGTGTCCGACTCTTCATGACCCCATGGACCATAGCACGCCAGGCACTCCTGTCTTGCACTGCCTCCCGCAGTTTGGTCAAACTCATGTTCGTAGCTTCGAGAACACTGTCCAACCATCTCGTCCTCTGTCGTCCCCTTCTCCTAGTGCCCTCCATCTTTCCCAACATCAAGGTCTTTTCCAAGGATTCTTCTCTTCTCATGAGGTGGCCAAAGTATTGGAGCCTCAGCTTCACGATCTGTCCTTCCAGGGAGCACTCAGGGCTGATTTCCTTAAGAATGGATAGGTTTGATCTTCTTGCAGTCCATGGGACTCTCAAGAGTCTCCTCCAGCACCATAATTCAAAAGCATCAATTCTTCGGCGATCAGCCTTCTTTATGGTCCAGCTCTCACTTCCATACATCACTACTGGGAAAACCATAGCTTTAACTATACGGACCTTTGTCGGCAAGGTGATGTCTCTGCTTTTTAAGATGCTGTCTAGGTTTGTCATTGCTTTTCTCCCAAGAAGCAGGCGTCTTTTAATTTCGTGACTGCTGTCACCATCTGCAGTGATCAAGGAGCCCAAGAAAGTAAAATCTCTCACTGCCTCCATTTCTTCCCCTTCTATTTGCCCTTCTAATGGCCCAGTGGTTTTTCCTACTTTCTTCAGTTTAAGCTGGAATTTTGCTATAAGAAGCTGATGATCTGAGTTACAGTCAGCTTCAGGTCTTGTTTTTGCTGACTGTATAGAGCTTCTCCATCTTTGGCTGCAGAGAATATAATCAATCTGATTTTGATGCTGTCCATTTGGTGATTTGGTGATATCCATGTGTAGAGTCATCTCTTGTGTTGTTGGAAGAGAGTGTTTGTGATGACCAGCTTGTTCTCTTGACAGAACTCTATTAGCCTTTGCCCTGCTTCATTTTGAACTCCAAGGCCAAACTTGCCAGTTGTTCCTTTTATCTCTTGATTCCCTACTTTAGCATTCCAGTCCCCTGTAATGAGAAGAACATCCTTCTTTGGTGTCATTTCTAGAAGGTGTTGTAGGTCTTCATAGAATTGGTCGATTTCACTTTCTTCAGCACCGGTAGTTGGTGCATAAACTTGGATTACTGTGATGTTAAAAGGTCTGCCTTGGATTCGTATCAAGATCATTCTGTCATTTTTGAGATTGCATCCCATTACAGCTTTTGCCACTCTTTTGTTGACTATGAGGGCCACTCCATTTCTTCTACAGGATTCTTGCCCACAGTGGTAGATATGATAGTCATCCGAACTGAATTTGCCCATTCCCTTCCATTTTAGTTCACTGATGCCCAGGATGTCGATATTTATTCTTGTCATCTCATTTTTGACCACATCCAGCTTACCGCCATCCATGGTTCTTACATTCCAGGTTCCTATGCAATATTTTTCTTTACAGCATCGGACTTTCCTTTCGCTTCCAGGCATATCCGCAACTGAGCGTCCTTTCGGCTTTGGCACAGCCGCTTCATCAGCTCTGAATCTACTTGTACTTGTCCTCCACTCTTCCTCAGTAGCATGTTGGACGCCTTCCGACCTGAGGGGCTCATCTTCCAGCGTCATAACTTTTATATGCCTGTTGTCTTTGTCCATGGAGTTTTCTTGGCAGGGATACTGGAGTGGCTTGCCAGTTCCTTCTCCAGGTGGATCACGTTTAGTCAAAACTCTCCACTATGACCTGTCCATCTTGGGTGGCCCTGCATGGCATACCTCATAGCTTCTCTGAGTTATTCAAGCCCCTTCGCCACAACAAGGCATTGATCCATGAAGGGGATCTTCCAGAATAGAGACCAGTTTTTCCCTTTGTCGGCTTGGATGAGTCGGGCCCATGTGGCCATCATTGCCTCCTCCTTTTTCTGCTTTAAGACATCTTTACAGCGCTTTTTAAGTTCATAGATTTGAGTGATGGCTATGTTTGGTGTTGTGGATTTATTAGTTTTAAAGCTTGAGTATGCCGCCATAAGGGCTTCTTTGGCCTTAATACAATCACTGTCGAACCAAGGGTGAGATACCAGAGCATCTTTTTTTGTGAAGCACAGAGCTTAACCTCCTAAATAGGGTAGTAGTTCTCGCACCAGGGTTTCATAAACTCATGTTGGATTATGTTCTTGTCCTATTGCCATCATTTATAATTAAAAGTTCCCCATCCTACTGGTTCCCACTTACCTGGAGAAAGCAGGGCCAAGAGGAGGCATGTGCTCAAGAGTGCCTTCATCTTTCTAGAAAGAGATGCACATAGAGGCTTACTTGGAGGGATTTATAGGCTATGTGTTTGTGCTGCAGGCAACACATGAGGACAAATGTTCAGTGAGTTCCTGGAAGAGGAGATTTTTTCTCTCTCTTTGGCATGAAGACACAGAAAATGATGAAATTCAAAGCTCACTGTTGAAATTGTCTGAATTATTTCCCCACAATCTCATTAGTTGTCAATAGGCACTTTTCATATTTCTTCCTCTATACAGTGAGTTCAAATTTCAAATTCTGACGGCACCAAATAAAGGACCTGGGGGAAAAAAGCCAAGGGCAAGCCCCGGAGGCAACTTACATGAAACCCCCTCAATACAGTCTCCATCTAAGGATTCCTCTTCTAAAGAAGAAAAAAGTTTGGATGAACAAAAGACAAATAATGGAGAAAGGCATAGCAGGGCTGATATATAAACTGATGATAAGAGACAAAGACAGATTGACAAGGATAATCCAGATCAAATGGGAGCAGGAAGGTATGATTCATTCAAACATGGTACAAGAAATGATGAAGAATATAAACAATATCAAAATAGAAAAGTATAAGGAATTAGGTAGAATTTTTCCCCCTAAAATGGTATAGAACCCCAGCACAAATGGCGTACACAGTGAAAGGATTTAGCCCCAGATGCTAGCTTTGTGGTTGTGAAAAAGGATTGTATTCACACATGTGGTGGGAATGCAATCTGGTTAAGGAATATTAGCAGAGGATCATAAGGGTAATTTCTGGACTATTCCAAATAAACAAATTAATAGGGACTTGCTATTTTCGGGAATATTGGGAAATAATAAAGTAAAAAGTAATATTCAAGAGTTGTATAAGATCATGATTTTAAAATGGAACAATTATGTTTTTGAATATGAACAATCAGAAATATTTCCACAGATAGTGGCCAAGGATGTATTGGGGGGGGGGATGCCAAAAAATCACAAACAAGTGGGCATTTTATAGGAATTGGGTAGAAAGGGGAGAAGCCAACCCGAATATACAAGCACAAATGAACAGACTGTGTACATGGTTAAAGATATGAGGAAGGAAGACCCGATCAGGGGGGAGGATGGGAAGGGAGGGGGGAGGACTGGGGGGGAAAGGGGGGAAATGCAAATTGTAAAGATACGTAGAATGAACTAATGCTTTTGTTATGTAAACCTAGTAAAGTAAGTAAGTAAGTAAGTAAATAAATGAAAAAAGCTTGGATAATAGATCCATCCCAGCAAGGCTAGGAAGGATGGGATGAGCTGTGGGTAAAATGTCGACTTCATATTGCAGCTCATGTGGATGCAATGGAGGCTTCAACCAGTAAAACTGATCCACACAGAAAAAAGGAGTGTGACTCAGTGGCAGCGAAGCAATAACTTCAGGTGCAGGCAAGTAAGGCTGAGGGAGAAAGTATAGTGATTCCTGGTTGCAAACTTTGCCCCCAGGATGTGAATGGAAATCATGTACAGCAGGAGGCCCCATTAGTGAAAGCGCCCCTCAGGATAAGAATGGTTTCCTCTTAAGAATGGACCTCCGGAATGAATTAAGTTCGTAACCAGAGGTACCACTGTAAGGTAATGTTACTGCAGGACCACAAACAGCTCCAAATGAGCAACTTGTTCCAAGAAGGCTGCAAAGTCAATTAGAAAAAATAATTCTGAGCCAATGCCTCTGCTTTTTGCCTTTGCTTGATGTGGGATCTTATTCAGTGGGAAGGAGCAACATACTCTTTCTCTGCTTCCAGGCCACAAATCAATGTGCAATGAAAGCCTCAAGGTACTGCTCAGGTGACTGCCCAGGTGGTGGAGCTAGACATAGCTCAGGGCTGTTGAAAGGTGTGAGGGACACACTGGTAGGCACTGAATACAAAACAAGGACTCCAAGATCATTACTGAGAGCTGATTAAATCATTTTACTGAACTTTGCCTCTCATCTGTTTAGTGATGACTATCCTTAGCCACATTGTCTTGAACTGAATCCAGCTATATAGTTGTTTATACCTGCTTCAAATTCCATTCTCCATTTTCAGAAGACAAGAAGAACCCCACAATGTAGCAGCATCCTTCTTGGGTTGGCTGATCAGATGTCCATGGGTACAGAACGATCATGACAGGAGGGCAGTTGCCCACTCCCACTGTTCTCCCCCAGCTACTGGAAATAGTATATCCATCAAATTAATTGCCGCTGATAGCCTCTTCCATAAATGTGACTAGTCCAATGTTAGGTCTATCCAACTGTGGCTTTCACTGCTGTTGTGGGTTTTCTATATCTCACCCAGTAGAGCATGAAACTCTTAATCTCATGGTCTTTTTTAAATATTGGGCTGCAATATTTTTAAGGAACTCTGTGGGAGTCAGCCAGATGCCTCTTCCAGTCTAGCCACACCTACACTGTCAGTAAATGTACTTTAAATAAATATGTTCCTCCCTTGGGCTTTATCATGAAATGGAGCTGGAAACAACCTAATCCTAATGAGGCAATAAGTAATCAACAATTAGCATGTCACACACATGCTGTTCCCAGAGATCAGGTGAACCTGGAACCTGCTCACATCCATGGGGCCATTCAAGTTGACACTATCAATTTTGTAGCTTATCAGTATTTTTAAAAATGTAGTCACGATAGCTATTTCCACTAAAAGTATGAGCTCCAGTAAGCCTTAAAATTTTAAAAGATGATGCTAAGGTGCTACACTCAATATGCCAACAAGTTTGGAAAACTCAGCAGTGGCCAGAGGATTGAGAAGATCAGTCTACATCCCAATCCCAAAGAAGGGCAGTGCCAAAGAATGCTCCAGCTACCGCACAATTGCGCTCATTTCACAGTCTAGCAAGATTATGCTTAAAATTCTACAAGGCAGGCTTAAGCAAGGCAGGGGCGGGCATCAAAACAGCCCCTCCTTTGAGAGGAGGTCACCGGCTGCTTCCCCGATAGTGTAGGGGTGAGCGCAGGGTGGGCACGTGCAGTGTCAAAACAAGCCCTCCTGTGAGAGGAGCTTGGGAGAAGACAGCGGCTGCTTGGATTGGTCCCCGGCAGAGGGAGCGCGATAGGGAGGGTGATTCCTCAGCAACAGCGATCAAGCAGAATTCCTTCCATGATCAGTCAATTGCAATCTACACATTGGACATAGTGGAGCTACAGGAATGAAAGGGTTGTAGATAGCATCTCCTCTTGTAACCTATTTTCAGTTATCTGACTTCTGAACATCTTTCATCTCCATTTTAAACACACACACACACACACACACACACACACACACACACACACATTCATTCCTCTCTTCCCCATTTTCCTCCTTCCTTCCTTCCTTCCTTCCTTCCTTCCTTCCTTCCTTCTCTTTTTACCTTTTCTCATATTTCCCCCCTTTTTTCTCCTCCCTTTCCTACTTTTATGGTGTTCTCGCTTTTATACAGCCTAAGAGCATCAACATTGCCATCATTATTGCTATTAATTTTATTTTGAATACTAGCTGGCCCGGCCACGCATTGCTGTGGTTCTTTCCTGTGATTTCCCCCCACTCTGTCTGGACATATGACTTATCCTGCCCCACCCCACCCCCCAGTTCATCCCTGTGACTGTCCCCACCCTGTCCTGACCCATGAACTATCAAGCCCCCTCCTCCCCCACCCCCTCTGCCTGAGCCCTCTGTTGTCTCCAGGGAGTGTTGGCCCCTCCCCCTGTTTCTCTATACCTTGGCCCCCACCCTTGGAGAAGGAACTGTCAGCTTCTGTGTTCTGTTTCCCAGCATGCACGTTTGTCTGAGCCCTCTGTTGTCCCCGGGGAGTGTTGTCCCCTCCCTCCTGTATCTCCATACATTGGCCCCTGCACACTCATCATGAACATCCCTGTGTCTCCCCCCACCCTGTTCTGACCTATTACCTATCCCTGCCCCCTATTCTCCCCCACCCCCCCAGACTGGCCCCACCTCCACTTGGCCTAGTCTGGAAAGTTGCCTAGTCTGCTGCGGCTTTCAGTCTGCTGGGCAATGTTGGGCCTTGTTGCTATAAAAGGCCTGTTTTCAGTTAGTTGCTGTGGAATTTTGTGATGTCATTTGGTGGCACTGCTTTGGATGCTGCTGGAATCTTTGTGTGCCACTTTTTTGCATTTAATCATTATTTTAGGTATGAAAGGTGTGGTTTATTGATAAAAAAATTATGCCAGATCCCTCCCGGATGGGCATGGAACGTTGTGGCCAAATTTGTTACATTACGGTTCAGCAGTTACAGAGAAAGGCTGTGACCTCTGCGTGCGCAATGCCTATATATATATATATATATATATATATATATATATATATATATATACACACACACACACACACACACACACACACACACATATTCCTCTTTCTACTCATTTCTTTTGTATCGCTGTGTCTTTTGTACTTGCTTATACTAACAGAATTGCAGGAATGCTCACTGGAAGGACAGATCCTGAATCTGAGGCACCAATACTTTGGCCACCTCATGAGAAGAGAAGACTCACTGGAAAAGACTCTGATGTTGGGAAAGATGGAGGGCACTAGGAGAAGGGGACGACAGAGGATGAGATGGTTGGACAGTGTTCTTGAAGCCACCAACATAAGTCTGACCAAACTGTGGGAGGCAGTGGAAGACAGGTGTGCTCTGGTCCATGGGGTCACGAAGAGTTGGACACGACTAAACGACTAAACAACAACAACAGAATTTCTAAAGGATGGAGTAAAGTAATATTTGTGTAATCACATCTAAGAAAATTTGGCATTTCCCCTTCCCATGTATTTTCAATGTTTTATTAATTAGGAAACCCCCTCGCACTAAAAAAGGGGGCACAAAGATGAGGCAGTGCTAAGATATCTCAACCACATGATGATATGAAAAATTGGTCTGCATTTTAAAAATAAAATAAGATAAAATGCGTAATGTGCTGCAAGTGGTGGTGGTGGGAAATCTCAACTTCGTGCCAGTAATCAAGTAGAGAGGTGGAGAAGTGGGGTGAGAGGCTGGGTGAGTAAAGGAAAGCTCAAAGGTTAAAATGGGGAGCGCCTGTCATTGGGAGCTGGGGAGGGTCCTTGTGACTTATCAATGCTGTGACTTGTTTGCAAAGCATTTTGAGGATGAAATTTCTTGCATCCACTGGGAACCTGACTCCGCTGTTATAGCAGTTGAATCTGAAGGGGTGTCCAGAGCACTTTCTAGCCCTTCTGTGTTGGATGCCTTTCAGTTGGTAAGATTCAAGGACATTTCCCCTTGTCTGAGGAAAACCAGCAGGGAGGGGACAGCTGACTGGGTCAGGAAGGTGATTAATGCCTCCTTGCAAGAGGGGGTGGTCCATGTCTACTTGAAGGAGGCAGTGGTGTGCCATCATCACAGATGGGTTATGTGGATCCCCCCCCCAAGTTATTTCATGGTGGCCCTTGGAGGTGGGACTTCTGGGATGGGACTTTTGAGTGTCATATGACATCTTCAATCAAACTCTAGAGGGGTGGGGCATAACCAATTGACAGGAGGTAATAATCCCAGAGTCGTTCGCAACTGGAACTAACGGTCAGGGGTCTCTTTACCTTTACCTTTTCCTCAGTCAGTGGAATGCGGGGTGAGGGGCAGTGTCTATGGCATCCTGTCTGAAGGCAACTAGGAGAGACAGGCAGACCAGTTGCCATGCCCATCAATTTTATGGGGGGGGAGTGAACACCCCTTGCCCCCTAGGAGTTGGCTCCTATGTAAATTGGTGTTTGTTCAGTGAAGGTCAGAGTGCATATTCTTTCTCTTAGGTATTGGCTAAAATTTCAAAAGGAAATGGAGGTTTCAAGGAGATTCTGATTTTTAACAATAGAGAGCCTCCATCTTGGAATAAGAAAATGCTACACATTATTGATGATCATGATCTTCCTTGAGATATTCTGAGTGTGTTATATATTGAGGTGACACCTTGTCATATGAAATTTCATATTTTAAAGCATGATTTCATGGTGATATGTGCTCCTTGGCAAGTCTGTCCCAAGACATGTTGGCAGCTGAGGCAAACCACAAAATATTGCCTCCCCATTCCAGGGAAAAAGGGTTGAGTGCAGATCGACATACGGAACAATGTGTGTTGTGGGGGATAAAGATCTCCACAGGAAACAAGGATTGGAGGAGACCACCAGCGCCTCCTATTGGCCATGATATTGCAGAAGAGGGAACGTGAGTGTGGGGGGAGGGGCAAATCTGGTCTATAAGTAGCGCAGTGCTGCTGTTGCTGCCACCGTGACAGCAGCAGTGGGCAAGAAATTTCTTGGAGGCCAGATCTGCTTCCCCTATGGATCCATCTGCCTAAGATGGTGGCCTCACCTTGCCTCATGGGTGGGACCGACCTGCTATCGCCGGATCCCCTATATAGGTTGCCTATGTGGAAGTAATACTTACCCAACTACTGACTGGTTTGTTCCATCTATGAGAACTAAGAGAAGCTTTGCTCAAATATTTAAGTCTTCAAATTGAGAGAAGGATTGAGTATATGGTTTACTTTTTATTAAGGGACAAATCCCCTTACACCTCTGAAAAATTGGTCTGTTCTGCCTTTACAGTTATGATTATAAGGATAAATCTGTAGGGATAAGTGCTATTTTTCTAGATTTGCAGGTGCCAGAGCTCACCACGAACTTCCTCCTTGTTCTCTTAGAATGGCAATGGCACCAACCCGAGATGTGCCAGAGCTGAGCTCCAGTGAACTCTGGCTGAAAATATGCCCAAATTTAAATCCTTCACAGGAGAAACCTCTTATCTAACAAATTGTCTGATTCTAATAATGATTTCAGCTGTGGAATGTATTTTATTTTGTTTTTATTCTGTTTCATGCATTGCATCTTTTGTAATCGCTGTAGCTAAACCAATAAATAATAATTGCATTTGTACCTGTGTAGTGCTGTGTACCAGACTCCAAAATAAACCAGAATAAACTTCAGGCAGCTTTCTAGAACAGGATCTTTTTATTGGTTGTCAGACAAACAATAAGATGCAGGAGAATAACAGCTTCTCTATCTGCATGCTCACATGTGCATGTGCAGAGTGTTATATACATTTTCCAAACAGCAAAACTCAGTCCCTTCCCACCCCTTTGCAGTATTCCTCTAACCAATCAGAATGGTGTCTGACTTATTAATTTCAAGCTACTCCTTTGCCTACTCCACTAGGTGGTGCTGTAATAACTATTATTGCATGTAAGTAATTGGGAGTTTCCCCAATGCAGATCCACGCTTGTTTTGCATTCATCACTAGTTTTAGACCTTTGTGGTTTAGCTCGTCTAGTTTCGGGTCGGCTACGGAATTTCCAGCTGTTAGAACAACATGCCGTAACAGGTATTCTTGGCTTGTGTGCAACGGGAACTTTGAATGCTTGAGCAGCATATTCTAAAAAATTGCATTTACAGACAAGATGAGAGGTGTATCAGACAAAGTGTAGTTTTAAAGTTAAGATGGAGTTTGACCAAACTTAGGTCAAGGGTCCAGTCCAGCCTCACCTGAAAGAAACAGATCTGAGAACCAGCATTTTATTTCCTAAAACCAATTGATTTTCACGATGAAGTTAATAATGAAAACTTAACAATTTTTTAAAATATTACACTACAGGCTTCTTCGTAGCTAGAATCCACAACCTCCACATTCTGACCCCTTTTTCTCTGCCCCTTCCTCCCATTTACCTCCAACAAAAGCAAAAAAGAAAGAAACAGAAATCTTGAGTCCTGAATTTCACCACTAGGCCTCCAATCCCACCTCATTGCCATGGATTTTGGAATACACAAGGAGGAGGTCCACACTGTCCTATTCACTCTTCATGTTCTGGCTGGTGTGAGATTCGTGAAGCATTATTACATATAATTTCTGGGCCAACAGTAAGTAACAAATCCCCAGTTCCGACTGATTTTGTTCCATTTTTCACGGAGGCACAAAAATCTGTTCCACAACCTTGGAAAGTGAAATAAACTGGCTCAAATAGAGCTGGAAAGAAAAAGAAAGAAATTTTGACATTACTTCTTTACACAAGGACTAGGAGATTGTCCCTGTGGTGGTGAATGAGAATTTTAATAAGATAGTTTTGAAATGCATATACAGTATGCATTGCCATCACACACAAGGGAGTCTCAAAACACGAAGATCATTAATAAACAGGTTATATTTATAAAATGTAATGAAATTATAGGATTTAAAAACAGACCTAATTAACTAGATTAACCAAATCAATTTTTTGTGGGGATCTACAAAGGGCAGAAGGATGAGAAGATAGAATATAGGGTATGAATGGATTAGGAAAAGCGAGTTAACAGAGATTAGTGGAGGAAGTGATATACAAACAATCGGAAGTAGGTTTAATATTTAATGTTTTCATTTTTTTATTTCTCTTTTTGTTTAATGTCCTTTTTTCTTAAATAAAGGTGATTTTATTTTTTAAAAAAACGAAAGAAAGAAAGAAAGAAAGAAAGAAAGAAAGAAAGAAAGAAAGAAAGTAGGGCAGAAGCATCTCAAAGGGCCTGGACTCTGCCTCTTCACTCCTGGGGGAAATCAGCCCATATGCCCCTCCCCCGTTCATTCCAAATCCCCTCTCAATATAGCATTATTCCTCAAAACTATGTTGATAGGGAGGTATTCATCTAAGGATGGATCTAGACACATCAAAAAATTGATTCAGCTAATTGTGTTGTAAACTTCATACAGTACAAGGAAATCCTGTTGACGATAGACAGGACTCCACACTGCCATATGGTGTCAAAGTGTTATAACGCATAAAAAGCACTCAGTGACTCAGTTTTATTGCACACTAGCTGACCCTGCCATGTCTTGCTGTGACTTTTTGTGTTGTACCTTTTTCTGTTAAATGGACTTTCAAAGTCTCCCTTCAGAGTCCCCTCACCTTCAGATTCCCCCTTCCATTTGCACACAATCATTCCCCGCAATACGCATGTTATGTAAAATTTTGTCCTGTCCCAATCCTGACTCCCATACCCACGCGTGTTCTGTGAAATCCCCACCCCCACCCCGACACATTCATCCTACCCAAAGGCACAGCCCTGTAAAAGGCCCATATTCAGTTGGTTGTGGCCTGCAGCCTAGTCATTTCTCCCGGCTGGGCAATGCTACAGCCTAATCAGTCGGCTGGGCAATGCTGGGTCTTGTTGCTGCAAAAGGGCTGCTTTCAGTTGGTTGCCACGGAATTTTGCGACGTCACCAATTGTCTGCAGCCCATGGAAATGTTGCTTCTCAATTCTATTTCCCAGCATGCACTTTTATCTGATTGGTGTGTTCTGAAACACGGGGTTTTTATGTGGGCCAGGTGTGACATCTGTCTTAGCAAACTATCTTATATCCTTTGGACATTCGCATGTGATGTTGTGTCAAAATTTCACCTCAATCAGTCAAGCGGTTTTGGTGAAAAGTGGAAACACACCCACATGTCCTTTTTACATTTATATATAGATAGATAGCCAAAGGCTGGCGCAATGTACACAGAATCATTCAACAATTAAAAGGAAATATGCTAGATTAATACAAATAACTTCCTGTCTATCTCCTAAATCAATTCTGGGGGTTGTCCTAATTTTGAAGAGCAGATTTTGGGAGGATACAGAGCACATACAGAGAGCAGAATTTTTGTTGCACAGCTCTTCTGTTGCAGAACTGTAAATCCTTGCACTAATGCAGTTAGCCAGATACTGCTCATTGTCACAGAATTTAAGGAAATGTATTATATTCCTTTTATATAATAAATATGCTTTTGAGCAAGAGGGACACATTTTGTCCTGGACTGCATCACAGTGGTGGAGAGATCCAGATGCAACTGGGGTGAAGCAATCAATGCACTTTTAACTTTTGTTCAGTAGGGTTTCTAATATGCACATCTCACTCTGAATCCATAAAGCAAGTGGCATTATGAGAGTTAAAGGACACAGTGCAGGCAGGCAAAACACTAAGGAAGGGTGCAGAGTGGGGCCAGTGAGAGATATGATCCCTCTCACTTTTACAGCAACATGTAAGGGAAAGGGAGGAAGGGAGAGAAGGAGAGAGTCTGCATGACCAAGAATTACTAGTTCTTTTTTCTTCTCTGAGTAGCAATGTTACCGTTAAGAATAAGTCCTTTAAATTGAAGACACTGGGTCTCATTTTCAAGGCAGTTGACGGTCTTCTCACTTTTACACATTATGGTTCCTTTGGAGAAGCAGGATGGGCACTGCAGACCATTTTCAGCCCGCATGTTGCGATCAGGAACTGCCAAAATAAAAAGTATTGTGAGCATGTTTATGATTTTGTTTGTTGTTGTTTTTTTAATATATTTTTATTTTCACTATAACAAAGGAAACACATTTAACACTCATACTTTACATTTCACAAATCCATCTTTTATCATATTTCTAGATGGAAAGACTAAGACGAATCTGAATGAAAGTTTTATTTATAATATGTTATTACTCTGGTCTCTCCTATGTGAATATTTAATGTATTCGAATTTAATAGAACTTATTGTAATGTTATGTTTATAAGAGATAAAGATGTGTATCCAAAAAAATAAAATAATTAAGATTTTTTTAAAAAGATACTCCACCGAGCCTGTGACTTCCTTCCATCCCTACTACAGTACTGATTTTCAATTCAATACTCATTTTTCAGCTTTCCTAGATCCATCTCTGCCCTTTATATATGTTATAGGCCTATCTTACTTATGGTCAGAGACTCTGAAGTTTTTTTTATTGCAGGTTTTCTCTGTTTTAGTATTTTTGTGTTACAGTGGTGCCTCGCAAGATGAATTTAATTCATTCTGTGAGTCAATTCATTTTGTGAAAAATTCGTCTTGCGAATCGCGGTTTCCCATGCATTGAAATTTCTTCTTTTGCCCATAGGAATGCATTAATTAAATTTCAATGCATTCCTATGGGAAACTGCAATTCTTAAGACGTATTTTTTGCAAAACAAATTTGTCTTGCAATTCACCATCAGATCGCAAGACACATTTGTCTTGTGAAAAATTCGTCTTGCAGGGCAATTGTCTTGCGAGATACCACTGTATATTAATGGAATCCACCCTAGGGCCTTGCAGTTTTGGTGGGGCAGCTGCAAGTAAATAAAATCTAGTAACAATCTGGGTTCAGGGCTGAGCATGAGACAAAGTACCCATTAGTCTCTGAGATGAATGACCTATATCCATATTGAGAAAATAATATATATATGATAAGAATAATATTGGAGAAAACTGGATATTGAAACCTGCTTAACCTAAATAATATATCCCAGTTTTACAGCGGCCCTTTAAAGTACGCTTCACGCAGAGTATACGCATTCAGAAGTTGACCTAGCTAAGAAAACACCATGCACCATGTGTCATGCACAGCAGCACATCAAAGGAATGGAGGCTCCCTGTGTAGTAATAAGACCAGGATTAGGTTTTATTACAATATGAGGGATGTGACCTTTCTCAGGAAAAGACAAAAGGCCAAGCCTGCTGTACCTATGAGAGGGACAGAACCTATTATTGTGGACACCTTCATTGTAGGCTTCAGGTTGTAAGGTAAAAGTAAAGGTAAAGGAACCACTGGCCATTAGGTCCAGTCGCAGATGACTCTCGGGTTGCGGTGATCATCTCGCTTTGCTGGCAGAGGGAACCGGCATACAGCTTGTGGGTCATGTGGCCAGCATGACTAAGCCGCTTCTGGCAAACCAGAGCAGTACACGGAAACACTGTTTACCTTCCTGCCGGAGCGGTACATATTTATCTACTTGCACTTTGATGTGCTTTCAAACTCGTAGGTCCCTTTTTTCACAGTTTCTCCTCATGCCTGTCTCCCCATCCTGCCTGATTCTCCACTCCTTGAGAGTCCCTAATAGTTCTGAGATGCTCAACCTAACCTGAGGCCATCTGGGGCTGTCTCACCCCATTTGAATGAGGCAAAGGTCCTCTGAGTACTGCTGATTGACTAAGGATCCAGACCTTGGCAAAATCTAGTGAACAGCCCTAACATGTTAATGATTCTAAATTGAGGCAGATACTTACGGCTGAGAACTTCATTGTTACACAGTTTAGTGTTGCAGCACTGCTTCTTCAGCTCAAAGAATTTACCATCTGCTGCAGTGAAGCTGTAATGGCCTGAGTGACAATATATGGATATAGAGCATCTATTCGCAAGATTCTCTTGGAATTTATCTATGAAAAAGAATTTAAAGGAAATATCTAGGCACATTCATTGTAATGGTTCCAATTTTCTGTATTGTCTGAATGAGGACCTTTTCAAACAAACAACATGCAAATTATTATTAAATTCAGTAATCTAAAGTCATTGGCTTTATTAATTACAATATATATACACCACCATATCATAGAAAGAAAAATATCAAAATGTTTTCTAGCCGTAATACATATTGTAAAGCATACAATAAAAACTGTGTTAAAAGTAAAGAAACAGATATCAATTAAACAGTTGAAAGATGTATGGCTTATATGAACCTGGTGGAATACAAAAAGTTTCTTGCCAAGGATGGGTTGAATAATAGTGAAAGTAGAGAAGCCAGTATCAGTCAAATGGCCTTGGCTAAGTTCCTCTTGGAAGTAATAAAAAATAGAAACCTACAAGCTCCGTATAAAACAAAGTGACCGCCTTTTAATCCTTTCCCTGTATTTCTGTTTTATTTTGCTTTTTGAAAAGGATTTGGTGGTTCTTTCGACTGAAATAAATAATGTAGTTGTTCTTGGCAGTATAAGTTGCATTTTCAGCTGAGTTTGAGGAAACCACTTGAAGCAGCCATTGTGCACAGCTATTTCAATGGCTTTTGTTTGATTTGCTCAAAGCAAACAGCTGAAAATTTGTACATTTTGATAATCAACCCAATTTGCAATGGGGCTTGAATAATTTCAATTGCAACTGTGATTTGTAAAATACACTAAAAGCTTTCAAAGCTTTATTATGATCATAGACCAGAATAAAATGCATTAAATTTGGAATTTATGCAGAACTCCAATTCAGGTCCAATCTGCACCATGAAGGATCATGGCTTCTTCTATAATTCTGACAATACATCTGACATACACTGCATTCTCTCTGCTAGTCGATTATAACCCTTTACAGGGTGGGAAAATACTTCCCTGAAAACTCCTGTTGCCCAACCCAAGATACTTGGCAGTGCACTTCAACTGCACCAACCTCACTGGCCCATTTCCCCTCTCCCTCCAAGTATGGAGCAATGATGTAGGACCAGATGGTCAAGGGAGCATCCCACCCAGAATTGCCCCAAGGTATTTTGGCACCTGAGGCAAATCACAAAATGGCAACCACACACTCCGGGGAAGAAGGGGTGGGTGAATATGTACATCAGGCACAAGGAAGAACACTATATCCTTTATGTTGGTTCCTTCCTCATCATTTCATCAGAGAATTATGAAACAATTCATGATAATTATTTCAAAATTACATGTGGTATGATAAGGAGCCATGAAAGTGTGAAGCACCTTCATCTCTCATCCTTTGATTGCTTGGCTTTTTAATAGACTTTATGGAGTTTGTGAAAGGACTCTCCACTTTAATGTCATTTATGGCAAGGGGAATTATCACTATTATTGCCCTGGTTTGATAACCAAAACTAAGCTGGAGTTCATTGGTTTCGGTCAATGGAGATTTCTGGTTAATGCAAATCAGGTTCTCCAAGCCAAGCTGGAAATCTGATGCTTGTGATCAGGTGATTTTAGATTCCCCATTTTCAAATGTAAGCCATTCCTTACTTGTCAGTGAGTCTTGATAACAAATGAGCATAGTTAATAAAAAGGAGCATTTATTGCGAAAACAAACAGGGTTCATCAGGGCCGGATCACAACCGTCCTTCCATAAATCACAGATGTCCCTTCTATGGAGTGTGTTTCCAGGTGAGACTAGAAACAGCTGAATTTCCTCTTGTGATATATTCAGCTCCCACTTAGTGAGAGTGCACTTCCGTGGTCTTTCTAACCTGCTTTCCTTTCCAGGTCCTGCATTTTGTCCTTCACTAGCACACTGGGAAGCTCCTGGCTGACTCTCCAAAAACTGCTATCAGATGGCATTCCTAAGGGCGGGGGAGTTCGCTCTCAGCTATAATCCTCCTGTCTTGTAGTTAACCCTCTCTCATCCTGGCTCCTTCCTTCAATTGGAGCTGGCAGCAAACCTCTCTTGGGAGCTGGCTCATTCATGGCATCATTGCAGAATTGGGAAGCTGTGATCCTCCAGATGTTGCTGGACTACATCTCCCATCATCCTTGACTGGTGGCCAGATTAGATGAGGCAGATGGGAGATTTAATTCATCTACAGCTGAAGTGCCACAGCCTCCTTACCACTAATTTAGTAATTCCAACAACAAAAGAAAAAAAGCCAGATAAATCTTACTTATATTTGTACGCAGAACACTGGCAGCACAGGAATCTTGTTTAAAGTCACAAGTTGTTTCTTCATAACCTTCATATGTCAGTCCTGTGTTGTTAAAAGTGAATCTGCATTGCAGAGGTAATGCTGAGGACAGGAGCAAAAGAATTACTTCATGGAATATTATTATCATTAACATTATTATTATTTGGTTTTGTGGTCTGCTTATTTTGACATGGAGGAGGAGGTGAACTGGGGTTCAAGTTAATAAGATATTTTAAAAAAATAAAATGAGTAAAAGCCATTTTAGTTATTTCCAAGAGGTTTGTAGGTAAACCCTCCCTTTCCCATGGCCCATTTTTCCTCCCATCCACTTCAATACCTTTTTTCTTCAACTATTCAATTACAATCTTAGATGTGAGCTTAGCTAAGGGAGCAATGGCCAGGAAGGCAAATGGTGACAGTGTGCAGATTCTGTCCCCCTCACCTGCAGGACCAGTTTCCAATCTAAATTGGTCTTTAATAATAATAATAATAATAATAATAATAATAATAATAATAATAATAATAATTTATTATTTATACCCCGCCCATCTGGCCGGGTCTCCCCAGCCACTCTGGGCGGCTTCCAACAGAAAAATAAAACACAATAATCTATTAAACATTAAAAGCCTCCCTGAACAGGGCTGCCTTCAGATGTCTTCTAAAAGTCTGATAGTTGTTTTCCTTTTTGACATCTGTTGGGAGGGTGTTCCACAGGGCAGGCGCCACCACCGAGAAGACCCTCTGCCTAGTTCCCTGCAACTTGGCTTCTCGCAACGAGGGAACTGCCAGAAGGCCCTCGGTGCTGGACCTCAGTGTCCGGGCAGAATGATGGAGGTGGAGACGTTTGTTCAGGTATACTGGACCGAGGCCATTTAGGGCTTTAAAGGTCAGCACCAACACTTTGAATTGTGCTCGGAAACGTCCTGGGAGCCAATGTAGATCTTTCAAGACCGGTGTTATGTGGAATCGGATGATCTGGTGGTCAGAGAGAAGGGGGCGGGAACTGTTTAATTGCTTTGACCTTTTCCCTGACTTTATATTTTGAGTTAATCTGTCACTGAGTTCTCTGTCTGCAGTCAGAGTGTATGTTTTTCTCTGTGCTGCAGATAAGACAGCCTGTAAATATCTGTAAATATGCTGTAGCTTGTAGACAGAAATAAAATGAGGATAAAACCTCTACTTCCTCATCCATCGTTTATTGAAGTTGGAGTTGGTGCTCACAATGTGAAAATTTGGGTCGATGGTTTCCTGCTTTAAACTGAAGGTGTTCCAGTCGTCCTGCTGGCAGAGTCGGAGCAGAAAAGGGACCCAAGACATGGACAGAGCCTGGTGTAAAATCATCACAGTTAAGAGGGGGGAAAGGGTGGACTTTCTGGAAGCACATACTGTTCTGCATGATATGGACAAAGTGGAAATACAAACATTTTGACCCCTCTCTCATAACGCTAGGGTTTAGACCATCCAATGAAACTAAATGGTGGAAGCTTTAAGATAGACAACGCCACCAACTTGAATGGCTTCAAACATGATTTAGACAAATGATGCAGAATTAGGCTACCAGTGGCTACTAAACATAGTACCTTCCGTTCCTAGCCTATTTCAAATATCAGTTGCTGGAAACTACAAGAGGGGAAAGTGCTGCTTCTGCACTGAAGTCCTGATCCTATGCATTCCATATCCCTCAGGCTTTTGGTGTGAAAGAGGATCCAGGACTCGGGATGAACTATTCTATCCATTTCAGTTGCCCCTGGTTTCTAATTTTTTTATTTGTTTGTTTGCTGCACTTGCCTCCAAGCAGCTCTAGGCTGTGTACATGGTTCTCCGCTCCCCATTTTATCCTCACAAGAACCCTGTGAGGTAGGTTAAGCTGAGGTATAGAGACTGGTCCAGGATCTCCCAGTGAGCTTTGGGGCTGAGTGGGGATTTGAACCCTGGTCTCCTGGATCCTTGTCTGACCCTCTAATGACTACAACACACGAGCTCTCTTAAATTCAGCTCTCCAGATTCCTCTGTCCTCTAAATATAAATAAAAGTTCCTTAAACTACTGGTTCCCACTTACCTGGAGAAAGCAGGGCCAAGAGGAGGCATGTGCTCAGGAGTGCCTTCATCTTTCTAGAAAGAGAACTGATGCACGTAGAGACTTACTTGCTGGGATTTATAGCCTACGTGTTTGAGCTGCAGGCAACATGTGGGGACAAATGTTCAGTGAGTTCTGGGAAGAGGAGGGGTTTTTTTCTTTGGAATGAAGACATAGAGAAAATGATGAAATTCAAAGCTCACTGTTGAAATTGTCTGAATTATTTCTCCACAATCTCAATAGTTTAAGTAGGCGCTTATCAAATTTATTCCTCTATACAGTTATTTCAAATTATAAATTCTGACTGCACCAAATAAAGGATCTGAGAGCAAAAAAGCCAAGGGCAAGCCCTGGAAGCAACTTACAAGAAAACCCCTCAATACAGTCTCCATCTAAGAATTCCTCTTCTAAAGAAGAAAAAAAAGCTTGGATACTAGATCCATCCCAGCACGGCTAGGAAGGATGGGATGAGCTGTGGGTAAAATGTCGACTTCATATTGCAGCTCATGTGGATGCAATGGAGGCTTCAACTGGTAAAACTGTTCCACACACAAAAAAGGAGGGTGACTCAGTGGCAGAGAAGCAATAACTTCAGGTGCAGGCAAGTAAGCCTGAGGTAGAAAGTATAGTAGTACCTCTGGTTACGATCGCTTCTGGCTACGAATGCTTTGGGTTCCAAACTCCACTAACCCAAAAGTAGCTGCTCCTGGTTGCGAACTTTGCCCCAGGATGCGAATGGAAATCACGCGCAGCAGGAGGCCCCATTAGTGAAAGCGAGCCTCAGGATAAGAATGGTTTCAGCTTAAGAATGGACCTCCGGGACGAATTAAGTTCATAACCAGAGTTACCACTGTAATACCTCTGGTTACTGCAACTTGTTCCAGGAAGGCTGCAAAGTCAATTCAGGCTATCTGACTATTCTCATCATTAAAAGTAGAAAATATCATTCTGAGCCAATGCCTCTGCTTTTTGCCTTTGCTTGATGTGGGATCTTTTTGAGTGGGAAGGAGCAATATACTTTTCTTCTTCTTCCAGGCCACAAATCAAAGTGCAATGAAAGCCTCAAGGTGACTGCTCAGGTGCTGGAGCTAGACATAGCTCAGGGCTGTTGAAAGGTGCCAGGGACACACTGGTAGGCACTGAATACAATGACTCCAAGGTCGTTACCGAGAGCTGATTATATCATTTTACTGAACTTGGCCCCTCCTTGTTCTAATTGTGTCAGATTGTTGCTAAAGGCAGAGGATACTTTGCTTCAGCTGATCTGTTTAGTGATGACTATCCTTAGCCACATTGTCCTGAACTGAATCCAGCTACGTAGTTGGTTTCTGAAAATGGAAAATGGGATTTGAAGCAGGTATAAACAACTACGTAGCTGGATTCACTTCAAGAAGAAGAACCCCGCAGTGTAGCAGCATCCTTCTTGGAGTGGCTGATCAGATGTTCATTGATACAGAACTATGTGATACAGAAAAATGTGATTTGTCACAGAAGGGCAGGTGCACGAAACTGGACCCACAGAGAGTGGGCCCGTTTGAAGTTGTGGACCAGATCAACCCTGTGACTTTCTGGTTCCAATTGCCTATATCTATGAAGATTCACCCCATTTTGCACAGATCAGTCTTGTCACCTCTCGTGCCTGCACACCCATACTAGGCACCTAGACATGGTAGAAGGAGAGGAAGAGTACAAAGTAGACCAAATTCTGGACCCCAGGATGCAAAGAAAGAAGTTGCAATACCTGATTGCATGGAAGGGGTATTGGACAGAAGAAAGACCATGGGAGTATGCAGAACATGTCCATGCACCAGACCTGCAAAGGGCATTTCATACATGCCACCCCAACTGACCCAAACCACCGGGGTGAGCGAAGGAGGGCTCTGGAGAGGGGAGTGATGTCAGGGACAGGGCAGAGGAGGAATGGTGGAGGCTGCCTCCCCAACCTGACCCTTCCAGAGAAGAAGACAGTTCAGAATTACAACAGAGGAAGATGAGGGGAGAAGTTGGGACATAATGGGAGAGTAGGAGGAGGCAGAGCCGGAGCAGCTGGCTGACACGTTATCACTAGAAAGCATTTCAGACCCTGAACCCTGCGAGCAAAGAGCTCAAAGACAGATGGACCTAAGAGGCAACCATAGAAGGGGTGATTCTGTTGACGAATGATAAAGTGGGAGAGAAGGGAAGTGGAGATTTACTCAGGACTATGCCATTATTCCAAGAGGCTGCATTGCCAAGCATCTCCCTGTAAACATTGAATAAAAAGCAGATGGCAAGGATTTTTTCTTGTGTTATCTGTTCCTGGCAACCTGCCTTGATTGATGGTTCCTTTGCCACCTGACAGGTGTTAAAATATACTATTTTAGACTAAATCAGATTTGTTTTTTTTTCTGTGTATATATTTTCTCAAATGTTCCCAAATTCCTAATTGACCTCCTTCTACCATCCTTTATTCCTATTTGGTAACAGGGTTCTTACTACACTGTTGTTTTATTTGTCTTAAATAAATATGTAATTCTGTACTTTCTGTGCTTATTTGGATACAGTCTTGATCCAAACCAGTGCATCAGATCTCTTTGAGTATCCTGTGTGATATATTTTGCTGGAGACATCGGGCAACAGAGAGTGGTGATTGAGCTCCTGCTTTCTGGAATCACCCAGATGTCCTTTGTACCCACAGGTGTTCCCTGGACCTGAAGGGAAGAATTGTTAGCAAGAGTGGAGACATACTACTAATATTCTGGGAGTTTGGCCTTGTGTTTACGAGAAATCAGAAGCCAACAAGAGAACAAGCTCTTGAAACGATGGGTCCATTTCATAAGCTACAGGAATGGAAGGGTTGACATCTCCTGTTGTAACCTATTTTCAGTGATCTCACTTCTGAACAGCTTTCATCTGCATTTTAAACACACACACATATTCCTCCCTTCCCAATCTTTCTCTTTCTCATTCTCTTTCTCTTTCCCCTTTTCTTTCTTTCCCCCTTCCTTCCTTCCTTCCTTCCTTCCTTCCTTTTATACACCCTAATATCAGCATCATTACCATCATTATTGCTATTAATTTTATTTAAATATACCTCTTTTTAATCATTTCCTTTGTATCGGTGTGTCTTTGGAAGGGATGGAGAAAGGTAAAATGTTTGTAATCACATCTAACAAAATGTGGCATTTCCCCTCCTGTTTATTTTCAATGTTTCATTATTTAGGGAATCCACTAAAGGAGGGTGGGGCGATGAGGCATTGCTATGATATGTATCTAAAACACATGATGATGTGAAAGCATTGGTCTGAGCTTTAAAAATAAAATAAAATGCTTAATGCGCTGCAAGTGGTGGTAAATCTCCACTTGGTGCCAGTAACCAGGTGGAGAGGTGGAGAAGTGGGCATCTCCCAGGGTGAGAGGAAGGGTGAGAAAAGGAAAGCTCTAATGTGAAAATGGAGAGGTCCTGTCATTGGGAGTGTGCTTGTGACTTGTCAATGTTATGACTTGTTTGCAAAGTATATTGAGGTTGAATCTGAAGGGGTGTCCAGAGCACTGTCTAGCCCTGTTGTGTTGGATGAGTATCACTTGGTAAGAATCAAGGACATTGCCCTTTGCCGCTCTTGTCTGCGGAAAACTCGCAGGGAGGGGACAGCTGACTGGGTCAGGGAGGTGATTAATGCCTCCTTGCGAGAAGGGGTGGTCCCTGCCTACTTGAAGGAGGCAGTAGTGTGTTATCATCATACATAGGTTATGTGGATGCCCCTCCCCAGGTTATTTCATTGTGGCCCTCAGAGGTGGGCCTTCTCGGATGGGACATGGGGTGGAATGTCATATGACATCATCAATAAAACTATAGGGCAGTGGGGCATAAGAAATTGATATAAGGAGGTAGTATCTTTATACTGACCTGGAAGCTATACGCCGGCTCCCTCGGCCAATAATGCGAGATGAGCGCGCAACCCCAGAGTCGGTCACGACTGGACCTAATGGTCAGGGGCCCCTTTACCTTTATCTTTATACTATTGATGTCTTGGCCTGTAGATCAGTGTCAGGACTCAGGAGAGATGAGCTGGTTGGGTCCAGGAATGATACACCATGGACTGGAAAACTGAAACTGAATCCTGATACTGATACTGAATCTCCACCATGATTGCCCCAAGAGTCCTGTTATTTTTGGCCTTCCTGTCTGCTATATATGCTTCTCCATTCTGAAGTATTCATCTGAAAGAAGACTTGTTTCATTTTAATCAACCGGTAATGAAAGAAAAACTAAAACAGGATGATTATAAGAGGAATAGCTTTTAGAGATCAGTGCTATCTTTCTAGATTTACAGTTCCAGAGCTCACCATGGACTTTTTCCTTGTTCTCTTAAAATGGCAATGGCGCCCACCTGAGAGGTGCCAAAGCTGAGCTCCAGTCAATTCTGGCTGGAAAAAATGCTCTAAGTTAAATTATTTAGAGGAGAAATCTCTTATCTAACAAAATGTCTGAAAGGTATTTTATCTTTTGTAATCTCTTCAGCTAAACCAATAAATAATAATTCCATTTGTATCAGAAAGAAACAGATCAGAGATCTGACATTTTATTTTCCATTGTAATGATCATAATGAAAACTTAACTGTTTATTAATGATACACTATGAGGTTCTCTGCAGGTAGAATCCAGAATCCCCACATTCCAACCCCTTTTTCTCTGCCCCTTGCTTCCCTTTATTCCTCCAAAAGCAAAAAAGAAAGAAAGAGAGATCCTGAGTCCTGGATTTCACCACTAGGCCTCCAATCCCCCTCATTGCCATGGATTTTGGAATACACAAGGAGGAGGTCTGCACTGTCCCATTCACCCTTCATGTACAGGCTGCTGTGAGATTTGTGAAGCATTATAACAGCTTTCTTTATAAACTAAAAGAATAAATGTCCCACTTCCAATGAAAACTCTTCCATTTTTCCGGATGGCACAAATATCTGTTGTTGCACAACCTTTGAAAGTGAAATCCTGGTTGATATAAGGACCTGGAAAAAGGGAAAGAAATGTTGACATTAGTCCTTTGCCCAGGAACTGGGAGATTGTGTCTGTGATGGTGAATGAGAATTTTAATGCTAGTTTTAAAATGTGTATATTTAAGTAATCTGAAAAATATCATAATTTCATCAGAACATGACTATACAAAATATTCAACAGTAGAAGTTCAGGTAAAAAAGTAACTCAGATGTAATTTAAAATCGCCATCATACCCACAGGACTCTCAAGACATGAAGATTATTAATAAACAGGTTATATTTACAAAATATAAGGAAATATAACTGGAAGATTTGAAACAGGCCTAATTAACTACAGGACGCTCATGGCGCTGTGGGTTAAAGCACAGAGCCTAGGGCTTGCCAATCAGAAGGTTTGCGGCTTGAATCCCGTGACAGGGTGAGCTCCCGTTGTTCGGTCCCTGCTCCTACCAACCCAGCAGTTCAAAAGCACGAAGTGCAAGTAGATAAATAGGTACCGCTCTGGCGGGATGGTAAACACTGTTTCCATGTGCTGCTCTGGTTCACCAGAAGCAGCTTAGTTATGCTGGCCACATGACCCAGAAGCTGTACACCGGCTCAAAGGCAAGATTTAGACACATCAAAAAAGTGATTCATTAAAATGTGTTGTAAATTTCATGCAAGGAAAAACCCAACTGGCGAAACACGGGACTCTGCAACACCATCTAAATCTATTCTGGGAGTTTTCCCAATATCTGTGGAGCAGATATTGGGAGGATACAGAGCACATATAGGTGAAAGAGAGCGGAAATTCTGTTGCACTAATCCTTGCACTAATGGTCGGAGTTAGCCAAATAGTGTTCACTGTCACAGAATTTAAGAAAATTTATTACATTCCTTTTACATAATCAATATGTTTTTGAGCAAGAAGAACACATTTTTGACCTGTACTGCATCCCAGTGGTGGAGAGATCCAATTGCAACTGGGGTGGAGGAATGAATGCACTTTTTACTTTTTTCAGAAGGGTATTTTATATACACATCTTGCTCTGAATCCTCATTCTGGACAAGCAAGTGGCATTATGAGAGTTAAACAACACAGCCCAGGAAGGCAAAACACAAAGAAAGGGTGCAGAGTGGGGTCAGTGAGAGATATTGACCTCTCTCTCTTTTCCAGCAACATTTAAGGGAAAGGGAGAGGGAGGGAGGGAGGGAGAGCAGGAGGAAGTCTGTGTGACACAGCCAATGACTAGGCCTCTTTTCCTGTCTGTGTAGCAATGTTACCATTAAGAGCTCCTTCAAAATCAACACACTGGGTCTCATTCTCAAGGCAGTTGATGGTCTTCTCACTTTTACACTTTTTCTTTCCTTTGGAGAAGCAGGATGGGCACTGCAGACCATTTTCAGCCAGCATGTTGCGACCAGGTACTGCCAAGATCAAAAGTACAGTGAGATTGTTAATTGCCTGTTTTTGTATCCGTGTGTTATATTACAGTGGTACCTCTAGTTGCAGAAATGATCCATTCCGGGGTTCCGTTCCCACCCCAAAATGTCCGCAACTAGAGCAGCGTTTCTGTGCATGTGCGGAGCGCAATAGAGCGCTTCTGCACATGTGCAAAGTACACAGAATATTTCTATGGACATGGGAAGTGCACATGACACTTCTGCGCATGTGTGCACGGGGAAACCCGGAAGTATACACTTCCGGATTTGCCGCGTTCGCAAGCCGAAAAGATGCAACATGAATGCAGGGGTCCCCAAACTTACACGGCTTCGGGCCAGCGCCTGCAGCGCTGATAGCATGGTGGGCCAGAGGACGCGGGAGCACACCCCCATATGCGTGCACACGCACTATTTCTGGCACACTTCCGGGTTGAAGGAGTGCTGGAAATAGCTTGTGCGCATGCGCATGGTGCTCCTCCGACACGGAAGTGGGCAGCCGCACCGTGCCTCTTAGAAAGACAAAAGGCAGATAGGCACGGTAAGACCCCTCTGGAACAGCAAAGACTGGCAATGTAACTGTTGGTACATGAAAAAGAAAAAGGTGCAGTAGGGGACAGATCTTAAGAAAAATAGACAATGGCAAACCTTAAGATATTGAGCTGGAATGTGAAGGGGTTGAATAGTAAAACAAAGAGAAATAGGGTGCAACACATAATTCTCAAACAAAATTTAGACATAATCTGTCTACAAGACACACACATAGCTAAAAGATACCAAAAAAATCTGACAAATAAAAAATTAGGGATGGATTTTCTTACCACTGACGATACCAAAAAACTAGGTGTAGTCTTTTACATTAAACGTGCACTGGAGCCCAAACGGATGAAAAAAGGAGAATTGTAATAGTTCAAATTCAAATTCAGGGAGAGAATATATATTTGGTAGGAATTTGTGTCCCAAACAATAATAAAGCAGAATTTTATAAAACCACTGAGAGCTCCCGCTGCTGGAGTCCAGTCGCAGAGCCTCCACAGGCCCCGCGGATATCGGGGCCTGGCTCCCGGCATTCACAGAGGCCTCGGAGTGCTCCTGCTCCTGGAGCCCAGTCACGGAGCCTCCACAGGTCTCCGTGAATGCCAGGGCTTGGCTCTGGGCAGCGGCAAGGCCTCCGAGAGCTCAGAACACTTACTTCTGGGTTAAAAACATTTGTAACCCCCCAAAAAACGTAACCTGAGGCATTCGTAACCAGAGGTATCACTCTATTAGATTTGGAAGGACATTATAATAGATTTGTTTGGCATTCATATTTAGGGTATGGGAAAGATAAAAAACACAAAGGTTTTCATAATCATATAGTAAGAAAAACTCTTATAAAAATATAGAGTAAACATAAAGATTTTTTTAGAACCAAAAACTCCATGGTGGCTCTCGCCGGTGGAAGCATTAGCATTAAAACCTCTTAGTAAGAGAGGAAATTGGCTGACGTACAGAGAATTATTAATAGAAGCTGGAAAAGGGTTTAAACCTGAAAGAATATGAGGAACTAAGAATTACATTGCAGAGTTGGTTACATCATGGACAATTGAATGAACAGTTTAAGGAAGACAATAAAAAAGGTTTCAGCTGCACAGTATCAAACTTTCAAAAAGAGATAATTGAGAGTGATACAAAATTACTTTAAAAATGTATAATCTCCTGTTACATGGGGAAACGCTGGATGAAATGATAAAGTCAGCACAAATAATGTGGGCTCAGGATTTAGGTTATAATATAAAACTGGAAGATTGGGAAAAGATCTGGAAGGTGAATTTAAAATTTACAGATTGTATATGATTGAAAGAATTATATGAAAATGATGTATATATTATGCCAGAGAAAGTGGCAAAAATGTATAAAAAGAGATCTAAAATCTGTTGGAAATGTATAGAAAAAGATGGTACATTTTATCGTATGTAGTGAGAGTGCAAAAGGGTTAGAAATTATTGGGAAATGATATATAATGAATTGAAAAAAATGCTTAAAAGACTTTTGTTAAGAAACCAGAAACATTCCTCCTAGGAATTTAAGATCAAGATTTAAAAAAAGAAAATTGGAAATTATTTATGTATGCAACAATAGCAGCATGAATTATACTGTATTAGAACAAGCTTAGAAGACATAAGAAATACCAACGAAAGAACAATGGCAAGGGAAATTTATGGAATATGCAGAACTGGCAAAATTAACAACAACAACAACAACAACAACAATCTTTATTATGGTCCATAGACCCATCAATTTGTTACAAAGCGATACCCAGCAAAATTAACAGATAAATTACATAAAAAGGATAACAAAGGCTTTAAAAGAAAATGGGAACCATTTACAGCATATATGAAGAAGCAACATAAAGAATAGGACTCCCTGGCAGGGTTTGAATAAAGAAACACAATTGTATATAACAAAAAGTAAGACTATATGTATGGGGAAAATTTTGGGAAACAACATGCAGGGTGAGTAATATGGAAAGAAAACAAAATGGGAATATGAGGGAAGTCCAGGGGAGGAGGGGTGGAATATGGAAAATTGTTAGAGAAATATGGTTAGATAATGTATACATGGAAAAACTAATAAAATATTGGGGAAAGGGGGGGGAAGCTAACTGTTCATGTCATTAGGTATACAATTATATTGGTTGAAATAGATCATTCACAGGCTAATCATGCATAGGGAATGTTATAGAGGCATCTTGAAGTTTGTGTTCTTGACCCAGATTTTTATTTTTATTTTACTTATCCACTGGGTTAATTTCCTAAATTGTGTGTCTCTAAATTCTAGGAAATTAACGTGACTTACGTCAAAAGCAATCTACTTCTGAGGTAACCAGGATTAGGTTATATTAGAATATGAGGGATATGACCATTCTCAGGAAAAGACAAGCAGCCATGAGAGGGACAGAACCTCTTGTTGTGGAAGCCTTCATCATAGGCTTCAGGTTGTATATATTTATACATAACTGATATACAATAAAGACTCCACAGTGTCTGCTGTGTATTATGGTCCCAAAGGAAGCACAGAGTCTGGATTAAAGCATGCCTAGTACCCATGGAATCTCACATCACTTGGATATAGGGACAGTGTGTAACATACAGTAAAAATATGACTGGGCAGTGGCACTGTGCAGTATCAGATCCTCCCACCTGTCAGAAGGAAGATCTGATCCTGCATGGTGCTGCTTCAAAGGGCAGGAAGAAGGAGAGGCATGGTTGGAAAGGCAACCCATCCCTTCCCTGGCAGAGACGTAGCTGCCCTCTTTTTCAGAGTTTCCCCTCATGCCTGCCTCCCCATCCTGTCTGCCTCTCCACCCCTTGAGAGCCCCTTATAGTCCTTTGTTGCTCAACCCAACCTGTAGCCATCTGAGGCTGTATCACCTCATTTGAATGAGGCACAGGTCCTCTGAGTACTGCTGATTGACTAGGATCCAGACCTTGGCCAAATCCAGTGCAAAGCCCTAACATGTTAATGATTCTAAAATGATGCAGAAACTTACGGCTGAGAGTTGCATTGTTACACAGTTCAGTTTTGCAGCATAGCATCTTCATCTCAAAGAAATTACCCTCTGCTGCAGTGAAGCTGTAATGGCCTGAGTCACAATATACGGATCGTGAACATTGATTCAAAAGTTGCTCTTGGAATTTCACTATGAAAAAGAATTTGAAAGAAATATCTAGATCTGGAGTTCTATTGCTCCTAAGACACATTCATTGTAATGTTCCAGTTTTCTGTATTGTCTGAATGAGGACCCTTTCAAACAGACAAGATGAAAAGTATTATTAAATTCGCAATCTAAAGTGATGGGCTTTATTAATTAAAATATATCTCCACCACTATATCATTGAAAGAAAAATATCAAATGATTCCAGCCATAATACATAAAGCATACAATAAAAACTGTGTTAAAACTAAAGAAACATATATCAATTAAACAGTTGAAAGATGTATTCTGAATGGCTTGCATGAGCCTGGTGGAATACAAAATTTTTCTGCAGGCATCTAAAAGATGTTCGCCAAGGATGGGTTGAATAATAGTGAGACTAGAGAAGCCAATATAAGTCAAATAATAGTGTCCTGGCCTTGGATAAGTTCCTCTTGGAAGTAATAAAAAAGAGAAACCTACGTGCTCTAGATCAGGGACGTCTGTTCAACCCAATTTGCAAATGGGCTTGAATAATTTCAATTGCAACTGTAGTTTGTAAAATACACTAAAAGCTTTCAAAGCTTTATTATGATCATAGACCAGAGTAAAATGCATTAAATTTGAATGTATGCAGAACTCCATTTCAGGTCCAATCTGCAGCATGAAGGATCATGGCTTCTTCTATAATTCTGACATACACTGCATTCTCTCTGCTAGTCGATTATTACCGTTTACAGAATGAGAAAATGCTTCCCTGAAAACTCCTGGTCCCCAACCCAAGATACTTGTCAGTGCACTTCAACTGCACCAACTTCACAGTCCAATTTCCCCTCTCCCTCCAAGTATGCAGCAATGATGTAGGACCAGATGGTCAAGGGAGCATCCCACCCAGAATTGCTCCAAGGTATTTTGGCACCTGAGGCGAACCACAAAATGGCAACCACTCACTCCGGGGAAGAAGGGGTGGGTGAATATGTACATCAGGCACAAGGAAGAACAATATATCCTTTATGTTGGTTCCTTCCTCATCATTTCATCAGAGAATTAGGAAATAATTCATGATAATTATTTCAAAATTACATGTGGTATGATAAGGAGCCATGAAAGTGTGAAGCACCTTCATCTCTCATCCTTTGATTGCTTGGCTTTTGAATAGACTTTATGGAGTTTGTGAAAGGACTCTGCACTTTAATGTCATTTATGGCTAGCAGAATTTTCAGCTTGTGTTGCAGGATTAATGCCCGGGTTGGTAACCAAAACTAAATTGGAGTTCATTGGTTTGGGTCAATATAGATTTCTGGTTAATGCAAATCAGGTTCTCCAAGCCAAGCTGGAAATCTAATGCTTGTGATCAGGTGATTTTAGATTCCCCATTTTCAAATGTAAGCCATTCCTTACATGTCAGGGAGTCTTGAAAACAAATGAGTGTAGTTAATAAAAAGGAATATTTATTGCCAAAACAAACAGACTCCATCAGAGCAGCGATCACAGCCGTCTGTCCATAAATCAAAGATGTCCCTTCTATGGAGTGTGTTTCTGGTGAGACCAGAAGCAGCTGAACTTCCTCTTGTGATGTATTTTGTCTTGAAGACCCCCCCTCCCCATATGCCTAAACCGTGGGCTAAGGGATCAGCTCCCACCCCTTCCTCTTTCTCTGAGAGTGCACTTCCGTGGTGCTTTCATTTCTAGGCCCTGCATTTTCCCTTCACTAGCACACTGGGAAGCTGCTGGCTTACTCTCCAAAAAGCTGCTATCAGGTGGCATTCCTAAGGGGGGGGGAGTTGGCTCTCAGCTATAATCCTCCTGTCTTGTAGTTAACCCTCTCTCATCCTACCTCCTTCCTTCACTGGGAGCTGGCAGCAAACTTCTCTGGAGAGCTGGCTCATTCATGTCATTATTGCAGGATTGGGAAGCTGTGATCCTCTAGATGTTGCTGGACTACATCTCCCATCATCCTTGACTGGTGGGCAGGTTAGATGAGGCAGATGGGAGATTTAATTCATCTACAGCTGACGTGCCACAGCTTCCTTACCACTAATTTAGTAATTCCAACAAGAAAAGACAAAAAGCCAGATAAATCTTACTTATATTTGTACGCATAACACTGGAAACACAGGAATCTTGTTCAAATGTACAAGTTGTTTTTAAATAGCCATGATCATATGTCAGTCCAGTCATGTTATAAGTGAATCTGCAGTTCAGAGGTAATGCTGGGGACAGAAACAAAAGAATTACTTCATGGATTATTATTATTATTATCATTAACATTTTTATTATTTGGTTTTGTGGTCTGCTTTATTTGACACGGAGGAGGTGAGAGTGAATTAAATCATAAATTTATGAAATCATAAATGACATGGGGTTGAAGTTAAAAATATCTTTTAAAAAAATAAAATGAATAAAAGCCATTGGCCAGAACACTGGTTTAATTATTTCCAAGAGGTTTGGAGGTAAACCCTCCCTTTCCCATGGCCCATTTTTCCTCCCATCCACTTTATCACTTCAATGCCTTTTTCTTCTACTGTTCAATTGCAATCTTAGATGTGAGCTTAGCGAAAGAAGCAATGGCCAGATGATGAGCAGCAGGAAGGCAAATTGTGACAGTGTGCAGATTCTGTCCCCCTCACCTGCAGGACCACTTTCCAATCTAAATTAGTTTAATCCCATCATTTAGGCATGAAAAAAAGCATTGGGGCAACTGGGAACCCTCTGCAGGAATACTTTGCACCATCACTTACTAGACCTCTTGGGGAGAAGAATTTGCATTTAAACCGGTTTTAAACACAGTTAAATAAACATGCTTAGATCCAGATTAAGAAAGTTGAACTTTAAGGGTTCTACTAGCTCTGCTGGGGCAACTCACCTATTGAAAAAGTTGAAAACGTTTGGGTTTTCCCCCCTATACAGTTAAGAGGGGAGAAAGGGCAGACTTTCTGGAAGCACATACTGTTCTGCATGATATGGACAAAGTAGAAATACAAACATTTTGATCCCTCTCTCGCAACGCTAGAGTTTAGACCATTCTATGAAGCTAAATGATGCAAGCTTTAAGATAGACAACACCACCAACTTGAATGGCTTTAAAAATGGTTTAGACAGAAGAAAAAGAAGAAGAAGAAAAAAAGAAATAAATTAGGACATATTTTGAAAAAATCAAATTGGGGTATAATTTGCCTTCAGGAAACCCATATAAATAATAAACACAAAAGAGTCTTAAAAAATGATAAATTGGGGAAAGAGTTTATATCTGCAGGTGAAAAAAAGAAGAGAGGAGTGGTGGTATATGTCAAAGGGAAGTGGGAACTGAAGCTAATTTGGAAAGATACAGAGGGAAGGATAATGATGGTCGAAATAAAGGTGGAAGGAGAGTCATGGCTACTTGCAGGGATATATGCGCCTAATGGGAGTAAAATGGAATTTTTTAAGGAATTAGAAGGGAAATTATTAGAACACATAGATAAGCAAATTTTAGTAATGGGAGATCTAAATGGAGTCTTAAACCCAGAATTAGATAAGTCAACAATTAGGAAGAATGAAAAGGGTCACAAATTACCAAAAAGTTTCAAAGAGATGGTGGGGAATTTAGAATTGATTGACGTTTGGAGATATAAACATCCAATACAAAAAGAATATACATTTTATTCATCTATACATAAATCGGCCACTAGAATAGACGGAATTTGGATCTCAAAAAAATTGATAATAAGAACAGGAAAAACAGAAATACTACCCAGAACAATGACTGATCACAACCCTGTAATGTTAAACATAGGAAAAAAAGAGCAGAACACAAAGAGAAGATGGAGAATGAATATATTTCTATTGAAAAATAAAAAAAAATTACAGGGGGCCCGCAAGATGGTACAGGAATATTTTGAACTAAATGGTAATGGGGAGGTAGACTTAAAAACAGTGTGGGATGCCGAGAAGGCCGTGACAAGAGGATATTTTTTACAACAAAATAAGATCGATAAAATGGCCTAAGAGAAAAAGAAAAAACAGTTGGAAGACGAAATTAAGAGGAAGGAGAAGCTATTATATAAAACTAAGAAAGAGGAACTCAATAAAGAGATTAAAATCTTAAGGGGAGAATATGAGAGAATGGTGGAACAAGAAATGGAAAGAGAAACCCAATTCTGGAAATATAAGAATTTTGAGTGGGCGAACAAGCCGGGAAAGATGTTAGCCTGGCAACTAAAAAAAAGGAAAAATGAGAGGTGGATAAATAGATTAAAAGTAGAAGGAAAATTGATTGAAAAACCCAAAGAAATTAGAGGAATATTTGAAAAATTTTATGCAAATTTATATCGAAACGAAGGGGAAAAAGAAGAAGAGATAGAGAATTTTTTAAATAAATATAAGTTACCCAGAATTCCGGATGATAAGATTAAAGCATTAAATGAGATGATAACAGATAGAGAAATAAGAGAGGCAATACAAAGGATGAAAACTGGCAAATCGCCAGGCCCCGACGGGATCCCTATAGAGTTTTATAAAAAGCATGGAAGATCTATTGCTAGCCCCATTGAAAAAGGTCATGAATGGAATATTAATGGAAGGAAAGGTACCAGATTCTTGGAGAGAGGCTACAATAACCCTTCTACCTAAACAAGATGCTGACCCAGATCAACCCACAAATTATAGACCCATCTCCTTATTAAACTGTGATTATAAAATTTTCGCTGGTGTTTTGGAAAACAGATTTAATTGGTTCCTAAAAGAAATAATACATGAAAATCAATCTGGATTTGTTAAAGGGCGACAATTAAAAGATAATATAATAAACATAATAAACATAATTGAATGTCTTGAAAATAATAGAGGGAAGGAGGCAGCACTCTTGTCAATTGACGCCGAGAAGGCCTTCGACAACGTGTCATGGGCCTTCCTGAAAAAAACATTGCAACACCTAGAGATTGGAGAAAAAATGATTAGAGCAATTGGATCGATATATAGTAAACAAAAAGCTAAAATAATAATAAATGGAATAACAACAGAAGAAATTAATATAGAAAAAGGTACGAGACAAGGCTGCCCCCTGTCCCCTCTATTATTTATAATAGTATTAGAGATCTTGTTAAAAAATATCAGAGAGGATAAAGAAATCGAAGGGATAAAGATAGGGACCACAAGATATAAAGTCAGAGCCTTCGCTGACGATGTTATGATCACTACAGAAAATCCACTAAAAAGTGTCCCAAGAGCATTAGAAAGAATAAATGAATTTGGAAAATTAGCAGGGTTCAAGTTAAATTATAAAAAAGCAGCCTGTTAGTAAGAAATTTAGAAGAAAGGGACAAAAGGGAACTTCAAGAAAATACTGGCATTGAAATTAGGAAGAAAATAAAGTATTTGGGTATACAAATGACAAATAAAAACATTGACCTGTACCAAGAAAATTATGAAAAAAAGTGGAAGGAAATTAAACACAAATTGGAAATTTGGAAAAAATTAAAAATCTCGTTTATGGGCAGGATCTCAGTGATAAAAATGAGTGTCCTCCCAAAAATGATTTTTCTGTTTCAAAGTATTCCGATTTTGGGAGGTTCACATTGTTTTGACTCATGGAAAAAAGATATAATGAAATTCATCTGGGAGGACAAGAAGCCAAGAATCAAACACAAACTATTAATTGGAAAAAAAAGAAAGAGGGGGGTTTAGTTTACCTGATCTTGAACTGTACCACGATGCGGCAGCCCTGCTATGGTTAAAAGATTGGATTGAATTGAAAAATACCGAAATTTTAGATTTAGAGGGATCTGGAGTAGGGTTTGGTTGGCACCACTACTTAATGAAAGAAAAACCGGGAAAACACAGCACCTTCTGGAACAGCATTGTGAGGAAATCTTTAATTAAAACATGGAAAAAATACCAGGGCGTCTTGGAACCAAAAGTACCATGGTGGTTGTCACCTAAAGAAGCAATAGCAGTTAAAAGGGTTAATATGGATAAAGATTGGCCAACATATAAAGATTTATTAAAAGAAGAGAATGGAAATTTAAAATTGAAAGAATACAATGAAGTCAGAAAGTATTGCAATGTTTGGCTGCAATACTTCCAAATAAATCAGAAATTCAGTGAAGATAAAAAAATTGGCTTCAAAAGAGAGATATCCAAATTCAGGAAAATATTATTGGAGGGGGAAAATAAATTTATTCGAAATTTGTACGAACTATTGTTGGATTGGGCTACAAAAGATGAGTTAACCAAAGCGGTTATGATAAAGTGGGCACAAGATTTGGGGAAAATAATTACGGTTGAAAATTGGGAAAGTCTATGGATTAGAGATTCAAATTATATTTCAAATTATGATCTAAAAGAAAATGTGCTCAAGATGCAATTTAGGTGGCATCTCACCCCCTCGAAATTAGCTAAGATGTACGGAGGGGTCAGTAAATCTGTTGGAGGTGCAAGGAAGAAGTAGGTACTTTCCTACACATTTGGTGGTGTTGCAAAGAAATTAAGAAGTTCTGGGATGAGATATACAAAGAATTAAAAAAAATAGTTAGATACTCCTTTAAAAAAGAGCCGGAAATCTTCCTCTTGAGTATGTTGAAGGAAGACATAAAACCAAAAGACAGATGCGTGCTAATGCACGCGACAACAGTGGGTAGACTCTTAGTCGCCAAAAATTGGAAGAGCGAAAAAATACCAAATAAAGAAGAGTGGTTGACCAAATTAATAAATTATCAAAATTTAGCAATCAAAGTTGGAATATCTAAAGGTTTAAGCGAAGAAAAAGCAGGAGAAGAGTGGAAACCGCTCAAGATTTATTTACAAAAACAAGTGGAAAAGGCGCAACTAATAGCGGATTTATGAGGGTCACAATATTAAGAAAACAAATTAAATCAGATAGAGGTATGCGGTCTATCAGTGAAACCTAAATCAGAATATAGGAGCGGTTGGAAGTCACGATATGGTGGAGGGGGGAAAGGGTGGGGGGATAGTAGATTTTAGCAATGCGTAACGCTATAGTGGTTGAAATATATATGTTCTTCTTTCTGTTCTTCTTTTTGCTCCTTTTCTCTCCTTTTTTTTTCTTTTCTTCTCCTATTTCTCTATCTTCTTTCTTTCCCCTTCTCTTTTTCCCTTCTCCTTTCTTAAATTGTACTTGTTATGTTATGTTAAGATATATTAAGTTATGTTATGTTATGTTATGCCAAAAAAATTGTTATATTTTACGTTATGTCATGTCAGGTTTTTTTAAGTTAGATTTTGTTTTCTTTCATCTGAAGTAATTCTTGTGTCGACATTATTTTTTGTTTCGTGTAGTTATGTTTGTTATATTTGCTATCTATATTTTATTCTTTCTATATGTTGAATTTTAAAGATTTTCAATAAAGATTATTTTTAAAAAATGGTTTAGACAAATGATGCAGAATTAGGCTACCAGTGGCTACTAAACATAGTACCTTCAGTTACTAGCCTATTTCAAATATCAGCTGCTGGAAACTACAAGAGGGGAAAGTGCTGCTTCTGCACTGAAGTCCTGATCCTATGCATACCATAGTCTACAAGCTTTTGGTGTGAGAAGAGGATCCTGGATTCACGATGAACTATTCTATCCATTTCAGTTGCTCCTGGTTTCTATTATGACTGGTCCAGGATCTCCCACTGAGATTTGTGGCTGAGTGGGGATTTGAACCCTGGTCTCCTGGATCCTTGTCTGATGCTCTAATGACTACAACACACTAGCTCTCTTTAATTTAGCTCTCCAGATTCCTCTGTCCTCTAAATATGAATAAAAGTTCCTCAAACTACTGGTTCCCACTTACCTGGAGAAAGCAGGGCCAAGAGGAGGCATGTGCTCAGGAGTGCCTTCATCATTCTAGAAAGAGATCTGATGCACGTAGAGACTTACTTGCTGGGATTTATAGGCTACTGGTTTGAGCTGCAGGCAACACGTGGGGACAAATGTTCAGTGAGTTCTGGGAAGAGGAGGTTTTTATCCTTTGGCATGAAGACATAGAGAAAATGATGAAATTCAAAGCTCACTGTTGAAATTGTCTGAATTATTTCCCCACAATCTCATTAGTTGTCAATAGGCACTTTTCAAATCTCTTCCTCTGTACAGTTAATTCAAATTTTATATTCTGACTGCACCAAATAAAGGACCTGAGAGCAAAAAAGCCAAGGGCAAGCCCCGGAAGCAATTTACAAGAAACCCCCTCAATACCGTCTTCATGTAATGATTCCTCTTATAAAGAAGAATATTGCATGGATACTAGATCCATCCCAGCAAGGCTAGGAAGGATGGAATGAGCTGTGGGTAAAATGTCGACTTCATATTGCAGCTCATGTGGATGCAATGGAGGCTTCAACCAGTAAAACTGATCCACACACAAAAGCGGAGGGTGACACAGTGGCAGAGAAGCAATGACTTCAGCACAGCTGTCAAGTTCTCCCTTTTTTTAAGGGAAATTCTCTTATGCTGAATAGGCTTCCTCGCGAGAAAAGGGAAACTTGACAGCTATGAACTTCAGGTGCAGGCAAGTAAGGCTGAGGTAGAAAGTATAGTGGTACCTCTGGTTACAAACACTTCTGGCTACGAACGCTTAGGGTTACAAACTCCACTAACCCGGAAGTAGCTGCTCCTGGTTCCGATCTTTGCCCCAGGATGCAAATGGAAATCGCGCGCAGCAGGAGGCCCCATTAGTGAAAGCGCGCCTCAGGATAAGAATGGTTTCAGCTTAGGAATGGACCTCCATAACGAATTAAGTTCGTAACCAGAGTTACCACTGTAATACCTCTGGTTACTGAAACTTGTTCCAAGAAGGCTGCAAAGTCAATTGAGGCCACCTGACTAAGTAGAAAAAATAATTCTGAGAAAGTAGAAAAAAATTCTAAAAGTAGAAAAAATAATTCTGAGCCAATGCCTCTGCTTTTTGCCTTTGCTTGATGTGGGATCTTATTGAGTGGGAAGGAGCAATATAATTTTTCTCTGCTTCCAGGCCACTAATCAAAGTGCAATGAAAGCCTCAAGGTACTGCTCAGGTGACTGCTAAGGTGGCAAAGCTAGACATAGCTCAAGGTGCCAGGGACACACTGGTAGGCACTGAATAGAATACAATGACTCCAAGATCATTACTGAGAGCGGATTAAATCATTTTACTGAACTTGGCCCCTCCTTGTTCTAATTGTGTCAGATTGTTGAGAAAGGCAGATGATACTTTGAGTCAGCTGATGTGTTTAGTGATGACTATCCTTAGCCACATTGTCCTGAACCCAATCCAGCTACGTAGATGTTTATACCTGCTTCCATTCCATTCTCCATTTTCAGAAGACAAGAAGAACCCCGCAGTGTAGGCAGTATCCATCTTGGAGTGGCTGATCAGATGTCCATGGGTACAGAACTATCATGACAGGAGGACAGTTGCCCGCTCCCACTTGGATGTACACACACAGATGGTTGCCACATCTTTTTGAGGGTCAGCAAGTGGTGTTAAAATATACCAGCCTGGAATAAGTCAGATTTGTTGCTTTCTCTGTACATATTTTCCCAAATGTTCCCAAATTCCTAAGTGACCTTCTTCTATGATCCTTGGTAAGAGGATTCTTACTACACTGTTATTGTATTTTTCTTAAATAAATATGTATTCCGTACTTTTGGTGGATATTTGGATACAGTCTTGATCCAAACCAGTGCATCAGATCTCTTTGAGCATGCTGTGTGATATATTTTGCTGGAGACATCAGGCAACAGAGAGTGGTCATTTAGTGGTCCTGCTTTCTGGAATCACCTAGATGTCCTTTGTACCCACAGGTGTCTCCTGGACCTGAAGGGAAGAATTGTTAGCAAGAGTGGTGCTAACCTAATATTATGAGAGTGGGTGCATGCGTCGTTATGTGGTGTGCTCTCGCTGCCCTCCGTGACTCCAAAGCCGCGTGCCTCCAACTCCAAACTCCCAAACCCTGCTTGGCACAGCGGGGGGGGCACTTGGTGCCCCCACCCCCATGACTGCCAAGCCTCCAGGTAAAAAGTCCGGGGGGGGGCACACAGCATCAATACGTAACGACAAATCCATCGCTACGTAACGACGCATGTATGTTACGTACCGCCGCATGCGTTGTTACCTGGTGGGGTATTGCCACCACCAAGCTCCAGGTAGAAAGCCCGCTCTGTGCGGCACGCTCGCCACACCGAGCAGGCATTTTACCTGGGGCTTGCTGCTGGAGGCGGACAGCTTTGGAGGTGCAGGGGGGATACCCCGTCGCGTAACGACGCATGCGGTGCGCCGAGCAGACTTTTTTACTGGGAGGCTGGAGGCTGGGCTTCGGAGTCACGGGGGTGGGGCACCAAGTGGTACCCCCCAGTGGACCGCCCCCATCTCCCCGCCCCCATTGTGACGCCCCTGCCTTTACCCAAATGGGGGTGGGGGACTGTGAACTTTCTTACCTTCTCAATCTCTCTGAAGGTTTTCCTGCCATAAGTTATGGTGTAGCCCCCCCTGAAAATATATGCTCTTAGTCCCTAACCTTTGTACAGAGGTTACGTCTGTCTTCCGCACTTCAGCAATGAACTAACTGCGCTTTTCTGTGAATCTCCCTGAGACCTCCAAGTACAGGGCAGTATATTAATTAATTAATTAATTAATTAATTTTTTGCCAATTATAAGACTGAACAGAAGTAGCTCAAGGGTTATTTAGGAGGACACCTGGATAAGATAGGTGGGTTGTAAAGCCGATATTTGGAATATTCAATTGAAAGTTAACTTGAAGGGACCATAATCTGTTCATGACCTTAGGTATACAATTATATTGCTTGAAATAGATCATTCCCAGGCTAATCGTGCATTGGGAATGTTATAAAGGCATATTGAAGTTTGTATTCTTGGCCCATATTTTTATTTTTTCTTATCCACTGGCTTAATTAACGTAGACAAAGTTCCTAAATTGTGTCTCTTTACACACCTCTAAATCCTAAGAAATTACCATGACTTATGTCAAAAGCAATCTACTTCTGAGTTGACCATTTTGGGGAAGTGGGTCATTAAAATAGCAGATTAGCACAGCAGTACATCAAAGGAATGGAGGCTGCTCCCTGTGTAGTAATAAGACCAGGATTAGGTTTTATTAGAATATGAGGGATGTGACCGTTCTCAGGAAAAGACAAATGGCGAAGCCAAGGATGCTGCTGTGCCTATGAGAGGGACAGAACCTCTTGTTGTGCACACCTTCATTCAGGTTGCAAGGTAAAGGTAAAGGTAAAGGAACCCCTGGCCATTAGGTCCAGTCGCAGATGACTCTGGGGTTGCGGTGGTCATCTCGCTTTACTGGCCGAGGGAGCTGGCGTACAGCTTCCGGGTCATGTGGGCAGCATGACTAAGCCGTATCCCACAGCTGCCCATTAGGTCCCCGTTTTTCACAGTTTCTCCTCATGCCTGTCTCCCCATCCTGCCTGATTCTCCACCCCTTGAAAGTCCCTACCGGTAATAGTTCTGAGCTGCTCAACCTAACCTGAGGCCATCTGGGGCTGCCTCACCCCATTTGAATGAGGCACAGGTCCTCTGAGTACTGCTGATTGACTAAGGATCCAGAACTTGGCAAAATCTAGAGCACAGCCCCAACATGTTAATGATTCCAAATTGATGCAGAGACTTACGGCTGAGAACTTCATTGTTACACAGTTTAGTGTTGCAGCAGTGCTTCTTCAGCTCAAAGAATTTACCATCTGCTGCAGTGAAGCTGTAATGGCCTGAGTGACAAAATCTGGATATAGAGCATCTATTCTCAAGATTCGGTTGGAATTTATCTATGAAAAGGAATTTAAAGGAAATATCTAGATATGGAGGTTTATTGATCCTAAGGCACATTCTTTGTAATGGTTCCAATTTTCTGTATTGTCTGAATGAGGACCTTTTAAAAAAAAACATGCAAAGTATTATTAAATTCAGGAATCTAAAGTCATTGGCTTTCTTAATTAGAATATATATACACCACCATTTCATAGAAAGAAAAATATCAAAATGTTTTCTAGCTGTAATACATACTGTAAAGCATACAATAAATCTGTGTTAAAAGTAAAGAAACAGATATCAATTAAACAGTTGAAAGGTGTATGGTTTATATGAACCTGCTGGAATACAAAAAGTTTCTGCAGCCATTTAAAAGATGCTTGCCAAGGATGGGTTGAATAATAGTGAAACTAGAGAAGCTAGTACGGTACAATACCGGTAATTAAAAAATAAGACATCCCTTGAAAATAAGCCATGGTGTGTTTTTTTGAGGAAAAAATAAATATAAGACATGTCTTATAATATGAGAAACACGGTATAAGTCAAGTGGCCTTGGCTAAGTTTCTCTTGGAAGTAATAAAAAATAGAAACCTACATGCTCCGTATAAAACAAGGTGACCGCCTTTTAACCCTTTCCCTGTATTTGTCTTTTATTTTGCATTTTGAAAATGATTTGGTGGTTCTTTCGACTGAAATAAATAATGTAGTTTTTCTTGGCAGTATATGTTGCATTTTCAGCTGAGTTTGAGGAAACCACTTGAAGCAGCCATTGTGCAGAGCTATTTCAATGGCTTTTGTTTCATTTGCTCAAAGCAAACAGCCGAAAATCTGTAAATTTTGAAAATCAACCCAATTTGCAATGGGGCTTGAATAATTTCAATTGCAACTGTGGTTTGTAAAATACACTAAAAGCTTTCAAAGCTTTATTATGATCATAGACCAGAGTAAAATGCATTTAAGTTGGAATGTATGCAGAACTCCATTTCAGGTCCAATCTGCAGCATGAAGGATCATGGCTTCTTCTATAACTCTGACAATACATCTGACATGCACTGCATTCTCTCTGCTAGTCGATTATAACCCTTTACAGGGTGGGAAAATACTTCCCTGAAAACTCCTGTTGCCCAACCCAAGATACTTGGCAGTGCACTTCAACTGCACCAACCTCACTGCCCCATTTCCCCTCTCCCTCCAAGTATGGAGCAATAGTCTAGCACCAGATGGTCAAGGGAGCATTCCACCCAGAATTGCCCCAATGTATTTTGGCACCTGAGGCAAACCACAAAATGGCAACCACACACTCCGGGGAAGAAGGGGTGGGTGAATATGTACATAAGGCACAAGGAAGAACAATATATCCTCTATGTTGGTTCCTTCCTCATCATTTCATCAGAGAATAATGAAACAATTCATGATAATTATTTCAAAATTACATGTGGTATGATAAGGAGCCATGAAAGTGTGAAGCACCTTCATCTCTCATCCTTTGATTGCTTGGCTTTTGAATAGTCTTCATGGAGTTTGTGAAAGGACTCCTGATCAAGTTTGCAGATGACACCAAATTGGGAGGGGTGGCTAATACCCCAGAGGACAGAATCACACTTCAAAATGACCTTAACAGATTAGACAACTGGGCCAAAGCAAACAAGATGAATTTTAAAAGGGAGAAATGTAAAATACTACACTTGGGCAAAAAAAATGAAAGGCACAAATACAGGATGGGTGACACCTGGCTTGAGAGCAGTACATGTGAAAAGGATCTAGGAGTCCTGGTAGACCACAAACTTGGCATGAGTCAACAGTGTGATGCAGCAGCTAAAAAAGCCAATGCAATTCTGGGCTGCCTCAACAGGAGTATAGTGTCTAGATCAAGGGAAGTAATAGTACCACTTTATTTTGCTCTGGTCAGACCCCACCTGGAGTACTGTGTCCAGTTCTGGGCACCACAGTTCAAGAAGGATACTGACAAGCTGGAACGTGTCCAGAAGAGGGCAACCAAAATGGTCAAAGGCCTGGAAACGATGCATTATGAGGAACGGCTTAAGGAGCTGGGTATGTTTAGCCTGGAGAAGAGAAGGTTAAGGGGTGATATGATAGCCATGTTCAAATATATGAAATGATGTCATATGGAGGAGGGAGAAAGATTGTTTTCTGCTGCTCCAGAGAAGCGGACACGAAGCAATGGATTCAAACTTCAAGAAAGAAGATTCCACCTAAACATTAGGAAGAACTTCCTGACAGTAAGAGCTGTTCAGCAGTGGAATTTGCTACCAAGGAGTGTGGTGGAGTCTCCTTCTTTGGAGGTCTTTAAGCAGAGGCTTGACAGCCATATGTCAAGAATGCTTTGATGGTGTTTCCTGCTTCGCAGGGGGTTGGACTGGATGGCCTTAGTGGTCTCTTCCAACTCTATGATTCTATGATGCTATAACACTCTACTTTAATGTCATTTATGGCAATGGGAATTATCACTATTATTGCCCTGGTTTGATAACCAAAACTAAACTGGAGTTCATTGGTTTGGGTCAATGGAGATTTCTGGTTAATGCAAATCAGGTTCTCCAACCCAAGCTGGAAATCTGATGCTTGTGATCAGGTGATTTTAGATTCCCCATTTACAAATGTAAGCCATTCCTTACTTCTCAGGGAGTCTTGTTAACAAATGAGCATAGTTAATAAAAAGGAGCATTTATTGCCAAAACAAACAGAGTTCATCGGGGCCGGATCACAGGCGTCCCTCCATAAATCAAAGATGTTCCTTCTATGGAGTGTGTTTCAAGGTGAGACCAGAAACAGCTGAATTTCCTCTTGTGATATATTCTGTCTTAAAGACCCCTCCCCATACGCCTAAACTGTGGGCTAAGGGGGTCAGCTCCCACCCCTTCCTCTTTCTTTTGAGAGTGCACTTCCGTCTTTCCTGCTCCCTAACCTGCTTTCCTTTCCAGGCCCTGCATTTTGTCCTTCACTAGCACACTGGGAAGCTGCTGGCTGACTCTCCACAAAGCTGCTATCAGGTGCATTCCTAAGGGCGGGGGAGTTGGCTCTCAGATATAATCCTCCTGTCTTGTAGTTAACCCTCTCTCATCCTGGCTCCTTCCTTCAATTGGAGCTGGCAGCAAACCTCTCTTGGGAGCTGGCTCATTCATGGCATCATTGCAGAATTGGGAAGCTGTGATCCTCCAGATGTTGCTGGACTACATCTCCTATCATCCTTGACAGGTAGCCAGGTTAAATGAGGCAGACTGGAGTTTAATTTCATCTACAGCTGAAGGGCCACAGCTTCCTTTTCACTAATTTAATAATTCCAACAAAACAAGACAAAAAGCCAGATAAATCTTACTTATATTTGTACGCAGAACACTGGCAGCACAGGAATCTTGTTTTAAGTCACAAGTTGTTTCTGCATAGCCTTCATATGTCAGTCCAGTCTTGTTAAAAGTGAATCTGCAGTGCAGAGGTAATGCTGAGGACAGGAACAAAAGATTACTTCGTGGAATATTAATATTATTAACATTATTATTATTTTTGGGGGTTTGCTTAATTTGACATGGAGGAGGGGGTGAAATGGGGTTCAAGTTAATAAAATCTTTTTTAAAAATAAAATGAGTAAAAGCCATTTTAATTATTTCCAAGAGTTTTGGAGGTAAACCCTCCCTTTCCCATGGCCCATTTTTTCTCCCATCCACTTCAATACCATTTTTCTTCTACTATTCAATTACAAGCTTAGATGTGAGCTTAGCTAAAGGAGCAATGCCCAGATGATGAGTAGAATGAAAGCAAATTGTGACAGTGTGCAGATTCTGTCCCCCTCACCTGCAGGACCACTTTTTCAATCTAAATTGGTCTTATCCCATCATTTAGGCATTTGGGGGGGGGGGGGGGCGAATCATTGGGGAAACTGGGAACCCAATACCGGAACAATCTGTACCATCTCTTACTAGATTTTGCATTTAAACTGGTTTTAAGCACAGTTAAATGAACAGGGTTAGATCCAGGTTAAGAGAGTTGAACTTTAAGGATTCTACTAGCTATGCTGGGGCAACTCACCTATGAAAAAAGTTGACAACATTTGGTTTTTTTAAGTAGTAGTAGTAGTAGTAGTAGTAGTAATAATAATAAATTTATTTTTTTCCCGCCCATCTTGCTGGGCCTCCCTAGCCACGCTGGGAGGCTTCCAACAGATTAAAATACAATAATCTATTAAACATTAAAAGCTTCCCTAAACAGGGCTGCCTTCAGATGTCTTCTAAAAGTCTGGTAGTTGCTATTCTCTTTGCCATCTGGTGGGAGGGCGTTCCACAGGGTGGGCGCCACTACCGAGAAGACCCTCTGCCTGGTTGCCTGTAGCTTTGCTTCTCGCAGTGAGGGAACCGCCAGAAGGCCCTCGGCGCTGGAACTCAGTGTCCGGGCAGAACGGTGGGGGTGGAGACGCTTGTTCAGGTAGTACAGTTTGTTAGCATTTTCACCCCTCCCATTTTAAGAATCGGATGATCTGGTGGTCAGAGAGAAGGGGGCGGGAACTGTTTAATTGCTTTGATCTTTTCCCTGACTTTATATTTTGAGTTAATATGTCCCTGAGTTCTCTGTCTGCAGTCAAGAGTGTATGTTTTTCTCCGTGCTGCAGATAAGACAGCCTGTAAATATCTGTAAATATGCTGTAGCTTGTAGACAGAAATAAAATGAGGATAAAACATCTACTTCCTCATCCATCATTTATTGAAGTTGGAGTTGGTGCTCACAATGTGAAAATTTGGGTCGATGGTTTCCTGGTTTAACCTGAAGGTGTTCCTGTCGTCCTGCTAGTCCAGTCGGAGCAGAAAGGGGACCCAAGACGCGGACAGAGCCTGGTGTAAAATCATCACAGTTAAAGAGTGGGGAAAGGGTGGATTTTCTGGAAGCACATACTGTTCTGCATGGACAAAGTGGAAATACAAACATTTTGATCCCTCTCTCATAACGCTAGGGTTTAGACCATCCAATGAAACTAAATGTTGGAACCTTTAAGATAGACAACACCACCAACTTGAATGGCTTCAAACATGGTTTAGACAAATGATGCAGAATTAGGCTACCAGTGGCTACTAAACATAGTACCTTCAGTTCCTAGCCTATTTCAAATATCAGTTGCTGGAAACTACAAGAGGAGAAAGTGCTGCTTCTGCCCTGAAGTCCTGATCCTATGCATTCCATAGTCCTCAGGCTTTTGGTGTGAGAAGAGGATCGTGGACTAGGGATGAACTATTCTATCCCTTTCCATTGCTCCTGGTTTCTATTTTTTTTTTATTTGTTTGCTGCACTTGCCTCCAAGCAGCTCAAAGCTGTGTACATGGTTCTCCGTTCCCCATTTTATCCTCACAAGAACCCTTTGAGGTAAGTTAAGCTGAGGTATACTGACTGGTCCAGGATCTCCCAGTGACCTTCGTGGCTGAGTGGAGATTTGAACCCTGGTCTCCTGGATCCTTGTCTTACCCTCTAATGACTACAACACACTAGCTCTCTTAAATTCAGCTCTCCAGATTCCTCTGTCCTCTAAATATAATTAAAAGTTCCCCTTCCTACTGGTTCCCACTTACCTGGAGAAAGCAGGGCCAAGAGGAGGCATGTGCTCAGGAGTGCCTTCATCATTCTAGAAAGAGAACTGATGCACGTAGAGGCTTATTTGGAGGGATTTATAGGCTACGGGTTTGAGCTGCAGGCAACACGTTGGGGACAAATGTTCAATGAGTTCTGGGATGAGGTGTTCTATTGCCCCCTTGGCATGAAGATATAGAGAAAATGTTGTAATTCGAAGCTCACTTTTGAAATTGTCTAAATTATTTCCCCACATTCTCATCAGTTGTCAATAGGCACTTTTCAAATGTCTTCCTCTACCAAATAAAGGACCTGAGAGCAAGAAGCCAAGGGCAAGATCCAGACGCCACTTACAAGAAACCCCCTCAATACAGTCTTCATGTAAAGATTCCTCTTATAAAGAAGAATATTGCATGGATACTAGATCCATCCCAGCAAGGCTAGGAAGGATGGGATGAGCTGTGGGTAAAATGTCAACTTCATATTGCAGCTCATGTGGATGCAATGGAGGCTTCAACCAGTAAAACTGATCCACACACAAAAACGGAGGGTGACTCAGTGGCAGCGAAGCAATCACTTCAGGCGCAGGCAAGTAAGGCTGAGGGAGAAGGTATAGTGGTACCTCTGTTTATGAATGCTTCTGGCTACGAACGCTTGGGGTTACGAACCCCACTAACCCGGAAGTAGCTGCTTATGGTTGCGAACTTTGCCCCAGGATGTGAATGGAAATTGCGCACAGCAGGAGGCCCTATTAGTGAAAACGTGCCTCGGGATAAGAATGGTTTCAGCTTAAGAATGGACCCCCGGAACGAATTAAGTTCGGAACCAGAGTTACCACTGTAATACCACTGGTTACCGCAACTTGTTCCAAGAAGGCTGCAAATCAATTGAGGCCACCTGACTAAACTCATCATTAAAAGTAGAAAAAATCATTCTGAGCCAATGCCTCTGCTTTTTGCCTTTGCTTGATGTGGGATCTTATTGAGTCGGAAGGAGCAATATACTCTTCCTCTGCTTCCAGGCCACTAATCAAAGTGCAATGAAAGCCTCAAGGTACGGCTCAGGTGACTGCTAAGGTGGCAAAGCTAGACATAGCTCAAGGTGCCAGGGACAGACTGGTAGGCACTGAATAGAATACAATGACTCCAAGATCATTACTGAGAGCTGATTAAATCATTTTACTGAACTTTGCCCCTCCTTGTTCTAATTGTGTCAGATTGTTGAGAAAGGCAGAGGATACTTTGAGTCAGCTGATATGTTTAGTGATGACTATCCTTAGCCACATTGTCCTGAACTGAATCCAGCTACGTAGTTGTTTATACCTGCTTCAAATCCCATTTTCCATTTTCAGAAGACAATAAGAACCCCGCAGTGTAGCAGCATCCTTCTTGGAGCGGCTGATCAGATGTCTATGGGTACAGAACTATCATGACAGGAGGGCAGTCGCCCACTCCCACTGTTCTCCCCCAGCAAATGAAAATAGTATATCCATCAGATTAATTGCCACTGATAGCTTCTTCCACAACTGTGACTAGTCCACTGTTAAGTCTATCCAACTGTGGCTTTCACTGTTGATGTGGGTTTTCTATATCTCATGGTTTTCTATATTTCTGTATCTCAGTCATTAGAGCAGGCATCTCCAAACTTCGGCCCTCCAGATGTTTTGGAATACAATTCCCATCATCCCTGACCACTGGTACTGTTAGCTAGGGATCATGGGAATTGTAGGCCAAAACATCTGGAGGGCCGCAGTTTGGGGATGCCTGCATTAGAGCATGAAACTCTTAATCTCATGGTTGAGTCCCATGGAGGGAACTGCAGTGGTTGGACTAGATGACTCTTGGAGTCCTTCTAAATAATAATAATAATAATAATAATAATAATAATTTTTCTTAATTATTTTGCTTGTGTTTAGTAAGTTAAAGAAGAAAGATAGGTTTCCTATTTAACTATTAACCCCATAATATCACAAATATTTTTGCTGAGATAGTTGAAAGGAGGTGTAAACGCATGCTTAGTGCACTTCAGAAGTTATGTGCTGTATAATTTTTAATGCAGTTCATAGTTCAATTATGGAACTCACATGCATAGGAGGCAGTGATGGCCACCAGCTTAGATGACTTAAAAAGAGGATTAGACAAATTCAGGCAGGGCAAAGTTACCCACAATGACCGTGTTCCACCTCCGCTTTCAAAGGAAGTTTGCTTCCTTCCTTGATAGTGAAATATGTTTCTCATGTTTCCACCCCATCCCTCAACAATAAATATATTTGGCTGGAAGGACTGGAGGTGGCGTAGGGATTTCGGCACACTCCTATGCACTGTTGGTGGAAGTAATAACCATTTATTTCAAAAATATTTCAATGCAATTCTATATCAGTCTACCTAGATGTAAGTGCCACTGATTTCAATGGTTCTTACTCCCAGATACCGTATCATGAATTTGACCAAACTGCTGGAGGCAGTGGAAGACGGGAGTGCCTGGCGTGCTCTGGTCCATGGGGTCACAGAGAATCGGACACGGCTAAATGACTGAACAACAACAACAGCTCAGCATAAATCTCCTCCTTGTCAAATCAATAATTCATAGCAATGAGGGGTGATGCCTATTGCCGAGAGTCAGACCTCAGGATCATTGTCTCTTCCTTTTTTGCTATTGATGGAGGCAAATGGGATGCAGGACACAGAGAAAACAGTTCTATACATTATTATTGTGTATCATTGTGGTTATTAGCATCAGAGTTTTGTTTTTAATGTAAAACTGCAGGCAAGCAGAGGTTTGACAGTTTTTGAATGCATGGTTATGTCATCTAACCCCAATACAAGAGGGCACATCTCTCAAATAAGCGAAATGATAAAAGAGTTAGAACAGGTGGTGAAAAAGACTGGCTGGGCCTAACAATCTTTGCATGTTCAGGTATCTTAGCCTTTTTAAAAATACAACATACAAAAAGTCATATTCAAAAGGCAATGGACTTTTACGCCAATCCTATGGGCCTCCAGATCTGACCATTTTGCTTTGTAAATGTTCTAATATTCTCCTTACAATTCAAGTGTGCATTCACCTTGAAGGCAAATTTATTTTAAAGCTGATTGGAATGCATTCCCCTCCACAGTCCCAATTTGGCCAGAATGGCTAGAGAATTCATTAAGCTGTCCTGGGTTGTGCCTTGATTCCAGGGTTTCCTGATATCTCCTGCCAGCAGAGTGGGGCCACGGAAGCAGCTCCTGGGGTGGCAGCAGCATTGGGAAGGAGACATGAGGGCTCCTTCCCAAAGCCGATTTCATGCTTAAAAGGCTTTGGGGGAAAGGCCATTTGACTCTAGGACCCTGTCAGAGACCTCACACCTCCTGCCTGAAACGCATCCTATTGCTGCTTCTTTCAAACCAGAAAGAAGGGGCTTGTCCAACCATTGCACTGCTCTGTATTGTTTAGCCTGTATTGTTTAGCCTGGGCAGTAGTCCAAACCAACTGTGCAAGGAAGAAGCATATACTCAGGAAGGCCCTCATGATGCCCTCATGATCAAAAGCCAAGGAAGAATGAACCAACAGGTGAGTCATGGAAGAAGAAGCTGACTTGGAGGGATTTAGGGGCCAAGGAAGGGTGACCAAGGATTTCAACTGGGAAGGACTGGTACAGTGAGGAGCAAGAAATTATGGAAATAGAGAGTGCATGCTTTCCCAGAAATCCTATATTTTTTATTGTAGCACAAAGCTCTTTTATCATATTGGATGCAATTTTTTTAAAGAACTGTGTGGGAGTCAGCCAGGTGCCTCTTCCAGTCCAGCCACACCTACACTGTCAATAAGCAGGTGCTTTTAATAAGTGTGTTCCTCCCTCGGGCTTTATGATAAAACAGACCTGGAAACAAACTAATCCTAATGAGGCACAAAGTAATCAACAATTAGCATGTCACACACACATGCTCTTCCCAGAAATCAGGTGAACCTGGAACCTGCTTGTATCCATGGGGGTCATTCAAGTTTGCACTGTCAGATTTGTAACTTATCAGTATTTTGTTTTTAATGTCGTTATCATAGCTATCTTTCCTCCAGTATGAGAGCCAGTAAGCCTCTGAATACCTGTTGTTGCAGATCACAGTGGAAGATGTGATCTCAAAGGGATATACACACAATGATGGTTACCACATCCTCTTTGTGGGTCACACAGTGCTGTTGTCAGTTATGGATACCATCCTCGCAACCTTCCCAACCCCGACCGACACCCTGTTGGTTCCGGCAGCAAAAGAACTGTTAGCAATGCAGACTTTGTTAAAAGAGTGTTTGGACTGTGCTAAAGAGGCCTATAAGATATTGGCCAATGCACACTGACAACCTGGCACCGAGATTAATGTGGAAGATCAGGTGTGGCTGTCAAAATGTGATTTGCCAAAGAAGGGCAGGTGCAGGATACTGGACCCACAGAGAGTGGGCCCGTTTGAAGTTGTGGACCAGATCAACCCTGTGACATTCTGGCTCCGATTCACCCCATTTTGCACAGATCAGTCTTGTCACCACTCGTGCCTGCACACTCTTATCAGGCACCTAGACATGGTAGAAGGAGAGGAAGAGTATGAAGTGGAACAATTCTAGACTCCAGGATGCAAAGAAAGAAGTTGCAATACCTGATTGCATGGAAGGGGTTTTGAGCAGAAGAAAGACCATGGGAGTATGCAGAACATCTCCATGCACCAGACCTGCAAAGGGCATTCCATACATGCCACCCCAACTGACCGAAACCACCAGGGTGAGCGACGGAGGGCTCTGGAGAGGGGAGTGATGTCAGGGACAGGGCAGAGGAGGAATGGTGGAGACCGCCTCCCCAACCTGACCCTTCCAGAGAAGAAGACAGTACAGAATTACAACAGAGGAAGATGAGGGGAGAAGTTGGGACATAATGGGAGAGTAGGAGGAGGCAGAGCCGGAGCAGCTGGCTGACACGTTATCACTAGAAAGCATTTCAGAGCCACCATCTCCCTGAACCCTGCGAGCAAAGAGCTCAAAGACAGATGGCCCTAAGAGGCAACCATAGAAGGGGTGGTTCTATTGATGAATGATGAAGTGGGAGTGGATATTTACTCAGGACTATGCCATTATTCCAAGAGGCTGCATTGCCAAGCATCTCCCTGTAAACATTGAATAAAAAGCAGATGGGAAGGAATTTTTCTTGTGTTATCTGTTCCTGGCAACCTGCCTTGATTGTTGGTTTCTTTGCCACCTGACAGGTGTTGAAATATACTAGTTTAGACTAAATCAGATTTGTTTTCCCCCCTGTGTATATATTTTCTCAAATGTTCCCAAATTCCTAATTGACCTTCTTCTACCATCCTTTATTCCGATGTGTTAACAAGGTTCTTACTACACTGCTGTTTTATTTGTCTTAAATAAATATGCAATCCTGTACTTTCTGTGCTTATTTGGATACAGTCTTGATCCAAACCAGTGCATCAGATCTCTTTGAGTATCCTGGGTGATATATTTTGCTGGGGATATCGGGCAACAGAGAGTGGTGATTGAGCTCCTGCTTTCTGGAATCACCCAGATGTCCTTTGTACCCACAGGTGTTCCCTGGACCTGAAGGGAAGAATTGTTAGCAAGAGTGTTGACATACTACTAATATTCTGGGACTTGGCCTTGTGTTTAAGAGAAATCAGAAGCCAACAAGAGAACAAGCTCTTGAAACGATGGGTCCATTTCATAAGCTACAGCAATGGAAGGGTTGACATCTCCTGTTGTAACCTATTTTCAGTGATCTAACTTCTGAACAGCTTTCATCCGCATTTTAAACACACACACATATTCCTCCCTTACCAATATTTCTCTTTCTCTTTCTCATTCCCCTTTTCATTCTTTCCCTCCCTCCCTCCCTCCCTCCCTCCCTCCCTTCCTTCCTTCCTGTACTTTCCCCTCACTTTCTCCCCTTTCTTTTCTCCTCCCTTTCCTGCTTTTATTGTGCGCTCTCTTTTATACACCCTAATATCATCATCATTACCATCATTATTGCTATTAATTTTATTTAAATATACCTCTTTTTAATCATTTCCTTTGTATCGGTGTGTCTTTGGAAGGGATGGAGAAAGGTAAAATGTTTGTAATCACATCTAACAAAATGTGGCATTTTCCCTCCTGTTTATTTTCAATGTTTCATTATTTAGGGAATCCACTAAAGGAGGGTGGGGCGATGAGGCATTGCTATGATATGTATCTAAAACACATGATGATGTGAAAGCATTGGTCTGAGCTTTAAAAATAAAATAAAATAAAATGCTTAATGCGCTGCAAGTGGTGGTAAATCTCCACTTGGTGCCAGTAACCAGGTGGAGAGGTGGAGAAGTGGGCATCTTCCAGGGTGAGAGGAAGGGTGAGAAAAGGAAAGCTCTAATGTGAAAATGGAGAGGTCCTGTCACTGGGAGTGTGCTTGTGACTTGCCAATGTTATGACTTGTTTGCAAAGTATTTTGAGGTTGAATCTGAAGGGGTGTCCAGAGCACTGTCTAGCCCTGTTGTGTTGGATGAGTATCACTTGGTAAGAATCAAGGACATTGCCCTTTGCCCCTCTTGTCTGCGGAAAACTCGCAGGGAGGGGACAGCCGACTGGGTCAGGGAGGTGATTAATGCCTCCTTGCAAGAAGGGGTGGTCCCTGCCTACTTGAAGGAGGCAGTAGTGTGTTATCATCATACATAGGTTATGTGGATGCCCCTCCCCAGGTTATTTCATTGTGGCCCTCAGAGGTGGGCCTTCTCGGATGGGACATGGGGTGGAATGTCATATGACATCATCAATAAAACTATAGGGCAGTGGGGCATATGAAATTGATATAAGGAGGTAGTATCTTTATACTACTGATGTCTTGGCCTGTAGATCAGTGTCAGGACTCAGGAGAGATGAGCTGGTTGGGTCCAGGAATGATACACCATGGACTGGAAAACTGAACCTGAATCCTGATACTGAATCTCCACCATGATTGCCCAAGAGTCCTGTTATTTTTGGCCTTCCTGTCTGCTATATATGCTTCTCCATTCTGAAGTATTCATCTGAAACAAGACTTGTTTCATTTTAATCAACCGGTAATGAAAGAAAAACTAAAACAGGACGATTATAAGAGGAATAGCTTGTAGAGATCAGTGCTATCTTTCTAGATTTACAGGTTCCAGAGCTCACCATGGACTTTTTCCTTGTTCTCTTAAAATGGCAATGGCGCCCACCTGAGAGGTGCCAGAGCTGAGCTCCAGTCAATTCTGGCTGGAAAAAATGCCCTAAGTTAAATTATTTAGAGGAGAAATCTCTTATCTAACAAAATGTCTGAAAGGTATTTTATCTTTTGTAATCTCTTCAGCTAAACCAATAAATAATAATTCCATTTGTATCAGAAAGAAAGAGATCCGAGATCCGACATTTTATTTTCCATTGTAATGATCATAATGAAAACTTAACTGTTTATTAATGAGACACTATGAGGTTCTCTGCAGGTAGAATCCAGAATCCCCACATTACAACCCCTTTTTCTCTGCCCCTTGCTTCCCTTTATTCCTCCGAAAGCAAAAAAGAAAGAAAGAGAGATCCTGAGTCCTGGATTTCACCACTAGGCCTCCAATCCCCCTCATTGCCATAGATTTTGGAATACACAAGGAGGAGATCTGCACTGTCCCATTCACCCTTCATGTACAGGCTGGTGTGAGATTTGTGAAGCATTATAACAGCTTTCTTTATAAACTAAAATACTAACACTCCCACTTCCAATGAAAACTCTTCCACTTTTCCGGATGGCACAAATATTTGTTGTTGCACAACCTTTGAAAGTGAATCTCTGGTTGGTATAAGGACCTGGAAAAAAGGAAAGAAATGTTGACATTAGTCCTTTGCCCAGGAACTGGGAGATTGTGTCTGTGATGGTGAATGAGAATTTTAATGTTAGTTTTAAAATGTGTATATTTAAGTAATCTGAAAAATATCATAATTTCATCAGAACATGAATATACAAAATTTTCAACATTAGAAGTTCAGGTAAAAAGATAACTCAGATGTAATTTAAAATTACCATCATACCCGAAGTACTCTCAAGACATGAAGATTATTAATAAACAGGTTATATTTATAAAATATAAGGAAATATAACTGGAAGATTTGAAACAGGCCTAATTACCCTGTTTCTCCTAAAATAAGACATACCCATAAAATAAGCCATAGCTGGATTTCTAAGCATTTGCGCAATATAAGCCATACCCTGAAAATAAGACATAGTGATAGGTGCAGTTCTGGAGGGCCCCAAGGAAGAGGTGAGGCTGGGCGCGTATTAAAAAAATAAGACACCCCCTGAAAATTAGCCACTGAGGGGGTTTTTTAAGGAAAAAATAAATATAAGACGGTGTCTTATTTTCAGAGAAACACGGTAACTACGGGGCGCAGGTGGCGCTGTGGGTTAAACCACAGAGCCTAGGGTTTGCCGATCAGAAGGTCAGCCGTTTGAATCCCGCGACGGGGTGAGCTCCTGTTGTTCGTTCCCTGCTCCTGCCAACCCAGCAGTTCAAAAGCACAAAGTGCAAGTAGATAAATAGGTACCGCTCTGGTGGGAAGGTAAACAGCATTTCCATTTATTTTTTTAAATATATTTATTAAAGATTTTCTCAAACAACAGAGAATACAAAACAAAAAATAAAATAAAATACAAAACAACACAAATAAGAAGAAAAAGAAAAATAATATCCTAGCAATCAAATCTTATCTTAACTTCCTTTTAGGACGTCCCCGCCTCTCTCCATATTGGGTCCATTATCACAGCTAAATTAACAGTATTCAATATATTCAATATATTCCATCAAATCTATTTATGATATTTTCTAAACCTTTTATATAATATCCCATATCTCGATTCTACTTTTATCTCCTTTTATCCAATAATTCCAATCTATCATTTCTATTTTCCTTTAAATCTATAACTTCCCCTCACCTTTATTTTCTGCTGACAATGAATCTGAAGAGTGAGAGATTTATAGGGGCTGGGTAACTTGAAAGGACTAGGATAGTTATAAAAATTTCTGGGCATGTTCTGGAGCCTCATTAAAGAGCTTCATGAATATCAAAATACACCCAGGGCAGGGATATTAACATGAACATGTACATGCCAAGGAGTAAGTAAGGTTACCAGATGCCCCCCCCCCGTTTCCCAGGGACAATCCCCAGATTTACAAATCTGCCCCTGACAAAATCCTATCATTCCTACTGAAGTTGAAAATTGTCCGCAGATTCATTGAAAAAAAAATCTGGTAACCTTAGGAGTAAGGTATGAACTGGGCTTCAAAAGGAACCAATAAGAATTAGAGGAGGGACAAAGAGGGTGTCGGAATGCACTCCGGGGGGGGCGGCAGACCCCCAGTACTTCTGAGTGTATCTGGGAAGGCAGGACTCTGGAATGGCATTCCCCTTCACTCCAGAGTGCCTCTCTGCAACACTCCTCCTTGGAAAAGTGCACACAGTTCTTCTGGCATTTCGTAGCAAGAAGAAAAATACATCCGTAGGTCTAAACTATGTTTCATTTACAATATGTCAGGGTTGAGACAGAGGATGAGGAAGAGTGGTGGCTACCCCCCCCCAACGAGCCCCCACAGAGGCAAGCCCCCACAGAGGAATCTGAGGAATGCACACCTGGGGAAGACTGGTGGCAGCACTCAGAAGAAGAGCAATCTGACAGGGAGGAGGGAAGATCAGAATTGCAGCAACAAGTCGATCCAGAACCAGGCCCCAGTCAGGCAGATTATCAGATGACCCCTTCCCCCCTCCCTTCTCTGCAAAGGAACGCAGAGCTGAAAAACGCCGGCTGCAATTAGAAACAGTTGCAGCTCATAAAAAGCGGGGGAGGGAACCTGCTACTTAAGAGAGAGGCAGGCTGGCCACTCCTCAGCGTCTGCAACGTCGTACTGAAGTGCCTAGTTGCCTCACTCATCTTGTCTTTGGTTCCTGTGATCTTGATCTGGCTTCCCTGACCCCGGCTTTTGGACTCCTGGCTTCCCTGACCTCGGCTTTTGGACCTCTGGCTTCCCTGACCTCGGCTTTTGGACTTCTGGCTTCCCTGACCCCAGCTTTTGGACTTCTGGCTTCCCTGACTTCGGCTTTTGGACTTCTGGCTTCCCTGACCCCGGCTTTTGGACTTCTGGTTTGAACTGACCTTGGCTACTCTTGACTCCCATGTAACTGCCTGACTTCAGCTGACTCTGACCAGTCTGTTGACCTTGGCTTGTCCAACCCTGTCTGCTGCTCTTCAGTGTGCCTACTTACTGGCACCCTAACACAATATATACAGAGGATCCATAAGTACATCTGTGCTCTCCAGTTCAGGCAGAACAAGATCTAACAACACACACTGCAGAGGTGAAAGTACAATCCAATAACACGCTCAGATGGAAGAGATAATAATAATAATAATAATAATAATAATAATAATAATAATAATAATAATAATTTACTATTTATACCCCGCCCATCTGGCTGGGTTTCCCCAGCCACTCTGGGCAGCTTCCAACAGAAAAATAAAACACAGTAATCTATTAAACGTTAAAAGCCTCCCTGAACAGGGCTGCCTTCAGGTGTCTTCTAAAAGTCTGGTCATTGTTTTCCTCTTTGACATCTGTTGGGAGGGCGTTCCACAGGGCAGGTGCCACCACCGAGAACGCCCTCTGCCTAGTTCCCTGCAACTTGGCTTCTCGCAACGAGGGAACCACCCGAAGGCCCTCGGTGCTGGACCTTAGTGTCCGGGCAGAATGATGGAGGTGGAGACGCTCCTTCAGGTATACTGGACCGAGGCCATTTAGGGCTTTAAAGGTCAGCACCAACACTTTGAGTTGTGCTCGGAAACGTACTGGGAGCCAATGCAGATCTTTCAAGACCAGTGTTATGTGGTCCCGTTGGCCGCTCCCAGTCACCAGTCAAGCTGTCACATTCTGGATTAGTTGTAGTTTCCCAGTCACCTTCAAAGGTAGCCCCACATAGAGTGCATTGCAGTAGTCCAAGTGGGAGATAATGAGAGCATGCACCACTCTGGCTAGACAGTCTGCAGGCAGGTAGGGTCTCAGCCTGCGTACCAGATGGAGCTGATAGACAGCTGCCCTGGACACAGAATTGACCAGTTCCTCTATGGACAGCTGTGAGTCCAAAATGACTCCCAGACTGCGCACTTGGTCTTTCAGGGGCACAGTTACCCCATTCAGAACCAGGGAATCCTCCACACCTGCCCGCCTCCTGTCCCCCAGGAACAGTATTTCTGTCTTGGTGGAGAGATCCAATTGCAACTGGGGTGAAGCAATTAATGCACTTTTTACTTTTTTCAGAAGGGTATTTTATATACACATCTCGCTCTGAATCCTCATTCTGGACAAGCAAGTGGCATTATTAAAGTTAAACTACACAACCCAGGAAGGCAAAACACAAAGAAAGGGTGCAGAGTGGGGTCAGTGAGAGATATGATCCCTCTCTCTTTTCCAGCAACATTTAAGGGAAAGGGAGAGGGAGGGAGGGAGGGAGAGCAGGAGGAAGTCTGTGTGACCCAGCCAATGGCTAGGCCTTTTTTCCTGCCTGAGTAGCAATGTTACCTTTAAGAGCTCCTTTAAAATCAATACACTGGGTCTCATTCTCAAGGCAGTTAATGGTCTTCTCACTTTTACACATTTTCTTTCCTTTGGAGAAGCAGGATGGGCACTGCAGACCATTTTCAGCCAGCATGTTGCGATCAGGTACTGCCAAGATCAAAAGTATAGTGAGCTTGTTAATTGTCTGTTTTTGTATCCGTGTGTTATATTACAGTGGTACCTCAAGCTGCAGACATGATCCATTCCGGGGTGCCATTCGCAGCCCAAAAAGTCCGCAACTAGAGTGGTGCTTCTGTGCATATGTGGAGCGCAAAAGAGCGCTTCTGCACATGTGCAAAGCGCACAGAATATTTCTGTGCACGTGCGACATACACACGACGCTTCTGCACGTGTGTGCACGGCGAAACCCGGAAGTATACACTTTCTTGCAAATCAGTTTCATTTGTTAAGACACTAAGAAGAAAGAGGGAAAACGAGGTGGGAGGGTGGATGGGGGTAGGATTAGGTGACAATGTTTCTGTTTTGCTTAATACATGTAGGGCTTGATGTCAGCTTTGTTTGTGTAGGTCCTCCTTTATTTGTTTGTGGGGTGGGGCAGTTGGGGGGGAGGATTCAAGGCTCCAGCACGCTCTCACTGACTGAAGTCACTGGCCACCTCCTGAAGCAACAAAGTTTCCAAAAAATGGTAACCAAAAGAAGCTTTCTCAAAGAAATGGAATTAGAGTTTAATTTGGCTGAGATTGGAGGAGAAAGGGCAGAGTACTGAACAGGAAGTCATACTCCCACTTTGTGGGTAGGAGCTGCAACAATTGTTTTGTGAGTGGGAGAAGAGGTTTTTCTTTTAACTCTTTGCTGCCTTTGAGCGAAACAGTAGTGTTGGAGACTGGAGAGATTGCTCTTCTCAACAGATAGAAATTATGTTAACAGTTGAATCCTTATTGGATGGAGACCTACTGATTGGAATCTATTTAGAGCTGCATATTGGAACATATTTTGAAATAAACTAACTTGATATAAAGTTGATAAAGTACTGGATCTTTCAGAACAACCACCAAAACTTTGCAGGGTTTTTGCTCAACCAACTGAGGGGGAAGACCCCTAAGAAGGTAGAGTACCTGGACTGCTGGAGTGGAACAAAATATATGCATTGAGTTCTTGAAAGACCAGGATAAATAACTGGACATATAAAACTTCTGAAAGGTGGAGTTAAAGTATACCAGAGTGCATTTGGATATTTGTGGGCTTCTAAGAAGATTTGTCTTTGTCAAATCTTCTTAGAAGCCCAGCTGAACTATTCCAGCTGAACTATTTAAAATTTTAAAAGATGATGCTGTTAAGGTGCTACACCCAATATGCCAGCAAGTTTGGAAAACTCAGCAATGGCCAGAGGATTGGAGAAGATCAGTCTACATCCCAATTCCAAAGAAGGGCAGTGCCAAAGAATGCTCCAACTACCGCACAATTGCGCTCATTTCACACGCTAGCAAGGTTATGCTTAAAATTCTACAAGGCAGGCTTAGGCAGTATGTGGATCGAGAACTCCCAGAAGTGCAAGCTGGATTTCGAAAGGGCAGAGGAACCAGAGACCAAATAGCAAACATGCGCTGGATTATGGAGAAAGCTAGAGAGTTCCAGAAAAACGTCTACTTCTGCTTCATTGACTATGCAAAAGCCTTTGACTGTGTCGACCACAGCAAACTATGGCAAGTTCTTAAAGAAATGGGAGTGCCTGATCACCTCATCTGTCTCCTGAGAAATCTCTATGTGGGACAAGAAGCTACAGTTAGAACTGGATATGGAACAACTGATTGGTTCAAAATTGGGAAAGGAGTACGACAAGGTTGTATATTGTCTCCCTGCTTATTTAACTTATATGCAGAATTCATCATGCGAATGGCTGGACTAGATGAATCCCAAGCCGGAATTAAGATTGCCGGAAGAAATATCAACAACCTCAGATATGCAGATGACACAACCTTGATGGCAGAAAGCAAGGAGGAATTAAAGAACCTTTTAATGAGGGTGAAAGAGGAGAGCGCAAAATATGGTCTGAAGCTCAACATCAAAAAAACCAAGATCATGGCCACTGGTCCCATCACCTCCTGGCAAATAGAAGGGGAAGAAATTGAGGCAGTGAGAGATTTTACTTTCTTGGGCTCCTTAATCACTGCAGATGGTGACAGCAGTCACGAAATTAAAAGACGCCTGCTTCTTGGGAGAAAAGCAATGACAAACCCAGACAGCATCTTAAAAAGCAGAGACATCACCTTGCCGACAAAGGTCCGTATAGTTAAAGCTATGGTTTTCCCAGTAGTGATGTATGGAAGTGAGAGCTGGACCATAAAGAAGGCTGATCGCCGAAGAATTGATGCTTTAGAATTATGGTGCTGGAGGAGACTCTTGAGAGTCCCATGGACTGCAAGAAGATCAAACCTATCCATTCTTAAGGAAATCAGCCCTGAGTGCTCCCTGGAAGGACAGATCATGAAGCTGAGGCTCCAATACTTTGGCCACCTCATGAGAAGAGAAGAATCCTTGGAAAAGACCCTGATGTTGGGAAAGATTGAGGGCACTAGGAGAAGGGGACGACAGAGGACAAGATGGTTGGACAGTGTTCTCGAAGCTATGAACATGAGTTTGACCAAACTGCGGGAGGCAGTGCAAGACAGGAGTGCCTGGCGTGCTATGGTCCATGGGGTCACGAAGAGTCGGACACGACTAAACGACTAAACAACAAGAAGAAGATTTGGTGCTATTGATCAAGATTTAAATTTCAAGCTTTGGCATTTTGGCATTAATTAGAGCCTTAAAAGGATTAGAGTTTACAGCTTCTAACTATTGGACACTTGGATATTTGGACATTTGGACATTTGCATATTTGGACATTTGGAGTACTGAAATAAGAAGATTCAAACTGTAATGCCCACTGGAATCACCTTGTAAAAAAGATCGCTTTTATTACTCTATTTTATTTTCTATAAGTAATTACTCATGCCGTGTTTTCTTCTTCTTCTTCTTCTTCTTCTTCTTCTTCTTCTTCTTCTTCTTCTTCTTCTTTCTTCATATAATTAAGGATTATCTTAATTGTGTACAGTTTTCTATATAGCAGTACATAACTTGATATACACCATTTGCAAGTTTTTGTGGTGAAGGGGGAGGAGATAGAACAGCAGCAGTGGAAATTTCCACCAGCTGTGTAAATACTAAACTGCGACCTTGGGAGTAAAAGTCTTGTTTTGAGAATGGTGGAAAAACCCAAACAAGCTGCGGGGGGGTGGGGGAGCAGACAGAAGAGGCTCTGCACAGGAAAAGACCACTGAAAAAACAGACCCTAAACCAGATTTGACAGAGTTTGTAATGGAGCAATTTTCTCAACAAAGGAAGGATTTTGAATTAAAGATGTTGGAGCTATTCCCAAAAAAATGAGCATTAAAATAAAAGATAGCACAGTTAAATTTGAGGTAACTTCTCAGCAGGTGGCACAATTGAAACAAGAGCAAGATATGTGTAAGGAATCTCTGGGGGGGGCTGGGGGTAGATTGGACTCGTTAGAAGATTCTGTCCTTATGATGCAATTGAAAACACGGTAAGAACGCACAATTTTCCAGAGCAAGAGCAAGACCAGAGATTAGAGAAGTACATATAGAAGCATATAGCAAGAATTTTAGCAGAATGGCTAGGAGAAAGATAAGAATGGGTAGATGAATCTATTCAGATTTGCCACAGGGTCAGAAATAAGAGGGATGGAGGGAGACGGCAGCCTGGAGATTGTCTGGTTACTTTTGTAACCAGAAGAATAAAAGAAACAATCCTCCAGAAGGGATTTGAAATGGGATTAAGGGTTGGGGACAACAGTGTTGAGATTTTTAGAGAAATTCCTTTCAAACTGAAAATTAGAAGACAGAAATACACATTTTTGACAGAGGCCTTTAAAAAAGCAGACATACGATATAGATGGGAGTTTCCAGAAGGAATCTCATTTATATATAAAGGCAAAAGATACATATTTACAACAGAAACACAGGCACATGAAATTTTTTGACAAACGAGGCAGAGACTTAGAAAGACAAAAAGCAGATAGGCATGGGAAGACCCCTCTGGAACAGCAAAGGCTGGCAATGTAACTGTTGGTACATGAAGAAGAAAAAAGTGCAGTAGGGGGCAGACCTATCTTAAGAAAAATAGACAATGGCAAACCTTAAGATATTGAGCTGGAATGTGAAGGGGTTGAATAGTAAAACAAAGAGAATTCTCAAACAAAATTTAGACATAATCTGTCTACAAGACACACACAGAGCTAAAAGACACCAAAGAATTCTGACAAATAAAAAATTAGGGATGGATTTTCTTACTGCTGACGATACCACAAAAAACTAGGTGTAGTCTTTTACATTAAACCTGCACTGGAGCCCAAACTGATTAAAAAAGATGAAAAGGGGAGAGTGGTAATAGTTCAAATTGAAATTCAGGGAGAGAATATATATTTGGTAGGAATTTGTGTCCCAAACAATAATAAAGCAGAATTTTATATATCTATAAAACTAGAAGTAGATCTGTTGGAATTTGCAGATCAAAAAAATATTATAATGGGAGACTTGAATGGAGTGTCATCGTTGGAAGTGGATAGAACCATCAGAAAAAGGAGACAAAAGAAGGGAAACTTCCAACAACCTTCTTTGATATGGCTAAAACCTTGAACTTAAACATAAAGATTTTTTAGAACCAAAAACTCCATGGTGGCTCTCGCCGGTGGAAGCATTATCATTAAAACCTCTTAGTAAGAGAGGAAATTGGCTGACGCACAGAGAATTTTTAATAGAGGTCGAAAAAGGATTAAAGCTGAAAGAATATGAGGAACTAATAACAACATTGCAGAGTTGGTTACATCATAGACAATTGAACGAACAGTTTAAGGAAGACAATGAAAAAGGTTCCAGCTACACAGTATCAAACTTTCAAAAAGGGATAATTGAGAGTGATATGCAATTACTTTAAAAATGTATAATCTCCTGTTATATGAGGAAATGCTGGATGAAATGGTAAAGTCAGCACAAATAACGTGGGCTCAGGATTTAGGTTATAATATGAAACTGGAAGATTGGGAAAAGATCTGGAAAGTGAATTTAAAATTAACAGATTGTATCTGATTGAAAGAATTATATGAAAATGATGTATAGATGGTATATTATGCCAGAGAAAGTGGCGAAAATGTATAAAAAGGGATCTAAAACCTGTTGGAAATGTATAGAAAAAGATGGTACATTTTATCGTATGTAGTGAGAGTGCAAAAGGGTTAGAAATTATTGGGAAATGATATATAATGAATTGGGGGAAAATGCTTAAAAGGACTTTTGTTAAGAAACCAGAAGCATTCCTCCTAGGAATTTTAGATCAAGATTTTAAAAAAGAAAATTAGAAATTATTTATGTATGCAACAACAGCAGCACAAATTATACTGTATTAGAACAAGCTTAGAAGACATAAGAAATACCAACGAAAGAACAATGGCAAGGGAAACTTATGGAATATGCAGAACTGGCAAAATTAACAACAGCAATATTTATTACGGTCCATAGACCCATCAATTCGTTACAAAGCGATACCCAGCAAAATTAACAGATAAATTACATGAAAAGGATAACAAAGACTTTAAAAGAGAATGGGAACCATTTATAGCATATATGAAGAAGCAACATAAAGAATTGGACTCCCTGGCAGGGTTTGAATAAAGAAACACAATTGTATATAACAAAAAGTAATATGTATGGGGAAAATTTTGGGAAACAAAACAACATGCAGGGTGAGTAATATGGAAATAAAACAAAATGGGAATATGAGGGAAGTCCAGGGGAGGAGGGCGGAATATGGAAAATTGTTAGAGAAATATGGTTAGATAATGTATACATGGAAAAACTAATATTTTTTTTAAGAAAGTTAACTGTTCATGACATTTGTTGTTGTTGTTTAGTCGTTTAGTCGTGTCCGACTCTTCGTGACCCCATGGACCAGAGCACGCCAGGCACTCCTGTCTTGCACTGCCTCCCGCAGTTTGGTCAAACTCATGTTGGTAGCTTCGAGAACACTGTCCAACCATCTTGTCCTCTGTCGTCCCCTTCTCCTAGTGCCCTCAATCTTTCCCAACATCAGGGTCTTTTCCAAGGATTCTTCTCTTCTCATGAGGTGGCCAAAGTATTGGAGCCTCAGCTTCACGATCTGTCCTTCCAGGGAGCACTCAGGGCTGATTTCCTTAAGAATGGATAGGTTTGATCTTCTTGCAGTCCATGGGACTCTCAAGAGTCTCCTCCAGCACCATAATTCAAAAGCATCAATTCTTCGGCGATCAGCCTTCTTTATGGTCCAACTCTCACTTCCATACATCACTACTGGGAAAACCATAGCTTTAACTATACGGACCTTTGTCGGCAAGGTGATGTCTCTGCTTTTTAAGATGCTGTCTAGGTTTGTCGTTCATGACATTAGGTATACAATTATATTGCTTGAAATAGATCATTCACAGGCTAATCGTGCATCGGGAATGTTATAAAGGCATCTTGAAGTTTGTATTCCTGACCCAGATTTTTATTTTTATTTACTTATCCACTGGGTTAATTAACCTAGGCCAAATTCCTAAATTGTGTGTCTCTTAATTCTAGGAAATTAACCTGACTTATGTCAAAGGCAATCTACTTCTGAGGTAACCAGGATTAGGTTATATTAGAATATGAGGGATGTGACCGTTCTCAGGAAAAGACAAGCAGCCATGAGATGGACAGAACCTCTTGTTGTGGAAGCCTTCATCATAGGCTTCAGGTTGTATATATTTATACATAACTGATATACCATAAAGACTCCACAGTGTCTGCTGTGTATTATGGTCCCAAAGGAAACACAGAGTCTGGATTAAAGAATGCCTGGTACCCATGGAATCTCACACCACTTGGATATAGGGGCGATGTGTAACAATATCTTAACATACAGTAAAAATATGACTGGGCAGTGGCACTGTACAGGATCAGACCCTCCCACCTGTCGGAAGGAGGATATGATCCTGCATGGTGCTGCTTCGAGGGGCAGGAAGAAGGAGAGGCATGGTTGGAAAGGCAACCCATCCCTTCTCTAGAAGAGACGTAGCTGCCCAGTCGGTCCCTCTTTTTCAGAGTTTCCCCTCATGCCTGCCTCCCCATCCTGTCTGCCTCTCCACCCCTTGAGAGCCCCTTATAGTCCTTTGTTGCTGAACCCAACCTGTAGCCATCTGAGGCTGTCTCACCACATTTGAATGAGGTACAGGTCCTCTGAGTACTGCTGATTGACTAGGATCCAGGTCTTGGCCAAACCCAGTGCAAAGCCCTAACATGTTAATGATTCTAAAATGATGCAGAAACTTACGGCTGAGTGTTGCATTGTTACACAGTTCAGTGTTGCAGCATTGCATCTTCAACTCAAAGAATTTACCCTCCGCTGCAGTAAAGCTGTAATGGCCTGAGACACAATATCCGGATCGCGAACATTGATTCAAAAGTTCCTCTTGGAATTTCACTATGAAAAAGAATTTGAAAGAAATATCTAGATCTGGAGTTCTATGGCTCCTAAGGCACATTATTGTAATGTTCCAATTTTCTGTATTGTCTGAAGGAGGACCCTTTCAAACAGACAACATGAAAAGTATTATTAAATTCGGCAATCTAAAGTCATAGGCTTTATTAATTAGAATATATATACACCACCATATCATAGAAAAAAAATATCAAAATGTTTTCTAGCCATAATACATACTGTAAAGCATACAATAAAAACTGTGTTAAAAATAAAGAAACATATATCAATTAAACAGTTGAAAGATGTATTCTGAATGGCTTGCATGAGCCTGGTGGAATACAATTTTTTTCTGCAGGCATTTAAAGATGCTTGCCAAGGATGGGTTGAATAATAGTGAGACTAGAGAAGCCAATATAAGTCAAATAATACTGCCCTGGTCTTGGATAAGTTCCTCTTGGAAGTAATAAGAAAGAGAAACCTACGTGCTCTAGATCAGAGACATCTATTAAACCCAACTTGCATTGGGGTTTCAATAATTTCAATTGCAACTGTAGTTTGTAAAATACACTAAAAACTTTCAAAGCTTTATTATGATCATAGACCAGAGTAAAAGGCATTTAATTTGGAATGTATGCAGAACTCCATTTCAGGTCCAATCTGCAGCATGAAGGATCATGGCTTCTTCTATAATTCTGACAATACATCTGACATACATTGCATTCTCTCTGCTAGTCGATCATAACCATTTACAGAATGAGGAAATACTTCCCTGAAAACTCCTGTTGCCCAACACAAGATACTTGGTATTGCACTTCAACGGCACCAACCTCACAGTCCAGTTTCCCCTCTCCCTCCAAGTACGGAGCAATGATGTAGGACCAGATGGTCAAGGGAGCATCCCACCAAGAATTGATCCAAGGTATTTTGGCACCTGAGGCGAGCCAAAAAATGGCAACCACACACTCCGGGGGGAAAGGGGTGGGTGAATATGTACATCAGGCACAAGGAAGAACAATATATCCATTATGTTGGTTCATTCCTCATCATTTCATCAGAGAATTAGGAAATAATTCATGATAATTATTTCAAAATTACATATGGTATGATAAGGAGCCTTGAAAGTGTAAAGCCCCTTCATCTCTCATCCTTTGATTGCCTGGCTTTTGAATAGACTTTATGGAGTTTGTGAAAGGACTCTCCACTTTAATGTCATTTATGGCAAGGGGAATTTTCAGCTTGTGTTGCAGAATTAATGCCCTGGTTTGATAACCAAAACTAAGCTGGAGTTCATTGGTTTGGGTCAATGGAGATTTCTAGTTAATGCAAAACAGGTTCTCCAAGCCAAGCTGGAAAACTGATGCTTGTGATCAGGTGATTTTAGATTCCCCATTTTCAAATGTAAGCCATTCCTTACTTGTCAGGGCATCTTGATAACAAATGAGTGTAGTTAATAAAAAGGAATATTTATTGCCAAAACAAACAGACTCCATCGGAGCAACTTCTCTGGGGAGCTGGCTCATTCATGACATTATTGCAGGATTGGGAAGCTGTGATCCTCCAGATGTTGCTGGACTACATTTCCCATCATCCTTGACTGGTGGCCAGGTTAGATGAGGCGGATGGGAGATTTAATTCATCTACTGCTGAAGTGCTACAGCTTCCTTACCACTAATTTAGTAATTCCAACAACTAAAGACAAAAAGCCAGATATATCTTACTTATATTTGTACGGAGAACACTGGCAACACAGGAATGTTGTTCAAATCTACAAGTTGTTATTGAATAGACATGATCATATGTCAGTCCGGTCATGTTATAAGCAAATCTGCAGTTCAGAGGTAATGCTGGGGAGGAACAAAAGAATTACTTCATGGATTATTATTATCATTAACATTGTTTTTATTTGGTTTTGTGGTTTGCTTAATTTGACACAGAGGAGGTGAGAGTAAATTAAATTATAAATTTATGAAATCATAAATGACATGGGGTTCAAGTTAATAAGATCTTTTTTAAAAATAAAATGAATAAAAGCCATTGGCCAGAACACTGGTTTAATTATTTCCAAGAGGTTTGGAGGTAAACCCTCCCTTTCCCATGGCCCATTTTTCCTCCCATCCACTCTATCATTTCAATGCTTTCTTTCCTTCTATTGTTCAATTGCAATCTTAGATGTGAGCTTAGCTAAAGGCCCAATGGCCAGATGATGAACAGCAGGAAGGCAAATAGTGACAGTGTGCAGATTCTGTCTCCCTCACCTGTAGGACTGCTTTTCAATCTAAATTAGTCTTATCCCATTATTTAGGCATGAAAAAAAGCATTGGGGAAACTGGGAACCCTCTGCAGGAATACTCTTACTTACTAGACCTCTTGGAGAGAAGATTTTGCATTTAAACCGGTTTTAAGCACAGTTAAATAAACAGGCTTAGATCCAAGTTAAGAGAGTAGAACTGTAAGGGTTCTACTAGCTATGCTGGGGCAACTCACCTATGAAAAACGTTGACAACGTTTGGGGTTTTTTCCCTACAGTTAAGAGGGGAGAAAGGGCGGACTTTCTGGAAGCACATACTGTGCTGCATGATATGGACAAAGTGGAAATTCAAACATTTTGATCCCTCTCTCGCAACGCTAGAGTTTAGACCATCCTATGAAGTCCTGATCCTATGCATACCATAGTCCTCTGGCTTTTGGTGTGAGAAGAGGATCCAGGACTAGGGATGAACTATTCTACACATTTCAGTTGCTCCTGGTTTCTAATTTGTTTATTTGCTGCACTTGCCTCCAAGCAGCTCAAGGCTGTGTACATGGTTCTCCGCTCCCCATTTTATCCTCACAAGAACCCTGTGAGGTAGGTTAAGCTGAGGTATTGTGACTGGTCCAGGATCTCCCAATGAGAGAACCCTGGTCTCCTGGATCCTTGTTTGACGATCTAATGACTACAACACACTAGCTCTCTTAAATTCAGCTCTCCAGGTTCCTCTGTCCTCTAAATATAATTAAAAGTTCCCCTTCCTACTGGTTCCCACATACCTGGAAAAAGCAGGGCCAAGAGGAGGCATGTGCTCAGGAGTGCCTTCATCATTCTAAAAGAGAACTGATGCACGAAGAGGATTACTTGGAGGGATTTATAGGCTACGTGTTTGAGCTGCAGGCAACACGTGGGGACAAATGTTCAATGAGTTCTGGGAAGAGGAGGTTTTTCTCTCTCTTTGGCATGAAGACATGGAGAAAATGATGAAATTCAAAGCTCACTGTTGAAATTGTCTGAATTATTTCCCCACAATATCATTAGTTGTAAATAGGCACTTTTCAAATTTCTTCCTCTGTACAATTAATTCAAATTCTGACTGCACCAAATAAAGGATCTGAGAGCAAAAAAGCCAAGGGCAAGCCCCGGAAGCAACTTACAAGAAACCCCCTCAATACAGTCTTCATGTAAAGATTCCTCTTATAAAGAAGAATATTGTGTGGATACTAGATCCATCCCAGCAAGGCTAGGAAGGATGGGATGAGATGTGGGTAAAATGTCGACTTCATATAGCAGCTCATGTGGATGCAATGGAGGCTTCAACCAGTAAAACCGATCCACACACAAAAAAGGAGAGTGACGCAGTGGCAGCGAAGCAATCAGTTCAGGTGCAGGTAAGTAAGACTAAGGTAGAAAGTATAGTGGTACCTCTGGTTACAAATGCTTCTGGCTATGAACACTTGGGGTTACGAACTCCACTAACCCAGAAGTAGCTGCTTATGGTTGCGAACTTTGCCCCAGGATGCGAATGGAAATTGCGCACAGCAGGAGTCCCCATTAGTGAAAGCGCGCCTCAGAATATGGTTTCAACTTAAGAATGGACCCCCGGAACTAATTAAGTTCGTAACCAGAGTTACCACTGTAATACCTCTGGTTACTGCAACTTGTTCCAAGAAGGCTGCAAAGTCAATTGAGGCCATCTGACAAAGCTCATCATTAAAAGTAGAAAATATCATTCTGAGCCAATGCCTCTGCTTTTTGCCTTTGCTTGACGTGGGATCTTATTGAGCGGGAAGGAACAATATACTCCTTCTCTGCTTCCAGGCCACTAATCCAAGTGCAATGAAAGCCTCAAGGTACTGCTCTGGTGACTGCCCAGGTGCTGGAGCTAGACATAGCTCAGGGCTGTTGAAAGGTGCCAGGGACACACTGGTAGGCACTGAATAGAATACAATGACTCCAAGATCATTACTGAGAGCTGATTAAATCATTTTACTGAACTTGGCCCCTCCTTGTTCCAATTGTGTCAGATTGTTGTGAAAGGAAGAAGATACTTTGCGTCAGCTGATGTGTTTAGTGATGACTATCCTTAGGCACATTGTCCTGAACTGAATCCAGCTACGTAGTTGTTTATACCTGCTTCAAATCCCATTTTCCATTTTCAGAAGAGAAGATGTACCCCGCAGTGTAGGCAGCATCCTTCTTGGAGTGGCTGATCAGATGTCCATGGGTACAGGACTATCATGACAGGAGGGCAGTCGCTCACCCCCACTGGGATGTGCACACACAGGTGGTTGCCACATCTTTTTGGGGGTCAGCAAGTGGTGTTAGAATATACTAGCCTGGAATAAGTCAGATTTGTTGTTTTCTCTGTACATATTTTCTCAGATGTTCCCAAATTCCTAATTGACCTTCTTCTACAATCCTTTATTAGTATTTGCTAAGAGGGTTCTTACTACACTGTTATTGTATTTTTCTTAAAGAAATATGTATTCCGTACTTTTGGTGGATATTTGGATACAGTCTTGATCCAAACCAGTACCTCAGGTCTTTTTGGCATCCTGGGTGATATATTTTGCTGGAGACATCAGGCAACAGAGAGTGGTCATTTAGCTCCTGCTTTCTGGAATCACCCAGATGTCCTTTGTACCCACAGATGTCTCCTGACCTGAAGGGAAGAATTGTTAGCAAGAGTGGTGACATCCTAATATTCTGAGAGTGGGTGGGGTGTTTCTAATGTAATTTACACACACACACACACACACACACACACACAAAAAAAAAAATTGGTTTATTTTTATTTTTATTTAAACTTGAATACTGCCCTTCGGCTGTTGATCTTAGGGCAGTTTACAAGAGGAAAACACAAAGCACATACTGTAATGAAAAGAAGATTCTCACAAACCAATACCCCCCTCCTTCTCTGTGGGGTGTTGTTTGCAAGTCACTTTGAGCTTCTTGTTTCTAATGTAACTCCCACGCCCCACCCACACTTTGTTTTATTTTTATTTATTTTTAGATTTGAATACTGCCCTTCAGCTGTTGATCTCAGGGCAGTTTACAAGAGAAAAAACACAAAGCACCTAATGAAAACAAGATCAACCCCCTTCTCACAAACCAATACCCCCCTCCCATAGCTGTCAAGTTCTCCCTCTTTTATGTGAAACTAGCTGACCCGGCCACGCGTTGCTGTGGTTCTTTCCTGTGATTCCCCACCCCTGTCCTGATCCATGACGTATCCTGCCCCTCCTCCCTCCACCCCGGCTAATCCCTGTGTTTCGGTAGGATACCCTTCCCTCTGTTGTCCCTGGAGAGTGTTGGCCCCTCCCCCTTGTATCTCCATACCTTGGCCCCCACCCTTGGAGAAGGAACTGTCAGCTTCTACGTTCTGTTTCCCAGCATGCACTTTTGTTTGAGCCCTCTGTTGTCCCTGGGGAGTGTTGGGCCCTACCCCCAGTATCTTCCTACATTGGCCCCCACCCTTGGAGAAGGAAATGTCAGTTTCTTGGTTCCATTTCCCAGTATTTACTTTTGCCTGAGCCCTCTGTTGTCCCCTCCCCCCTGTATCTCCATACATTGGCCCCTGTGCACGCATCGTGAACATTTCTATATATTTAGATTAAGGATCGGGGGTGATGATGCTCCCTGGGGTGCAGAGAACTACTTTAAAAATCCCGACAGGGGGGGGAGGGTGTCAAATAGTGAAGCCCCACAGCCCCGTAGCAACAGGCAGGCCCAGACAGAAGGAGGGGGGTCATATGGGCCACTTGGCGTGGGCCTCCGGATCTAAAGGGAGCCTCGGTCAGCATATTCACAATCAGTAAAATGAAAAAAGTAACAAAAGGGATAAAAACAGGGCCACATTATGTACCTGGCCCGGGCCTCTGTCTGGCCCTGCAAGGGCCTGGCAACAGAAGGCACGTTCTGAAGCACCAGAGTTGTTCAGTTCCATTAAAAAAACCCCAAGAAGTGGCAAGGGGAAGGTAGGGGATTGTAAATGGGGTGGGGGGTGGCCACTGCAAATATCTGAGGACTTAAACTGGGGAGAGAAAGTGCATGGTTGTTGTTGTTTTTTTTAAAAAGACACAGAGGCTTGCAATCAGTTGTAGTATTTGTTGTTTATCCTAAAATAAGACATACCCATAAAATAAGCCATAGCAGGATTTCTAAGCATTTGCGCAATATAAGCCATACCCCAAAAATAAGACATAGTGATAGGCACAGTTCTGGAGGGCCCCAAGGAAGAGGCAAGGCTGGACGTGTAATAAAAAATAAGACATCCCCTGAAAATAAGCCACTGTGGGGGTTTTTTAAGGAAAAATAAATATAAGACTTATTTTCTTATTTTCTTATTTTTGGAGAAACACGGTAAAGCCTAGGTTAAAAGGGGCACGACTGCCCTTACTTAAAATGGCCGCCGAAGCCTTGCATGTGACACAACGCCCACTAAATTATAAAGCGAAAACCCCTCGCTGTGCCCCCAAGTGCGTGTTAGGAGAAATGATGAACAACTGCCTAATGCTGCCAGGCGTTTATTAATGCAGCTGCCGGGAAAGGCTTTGGGCTTTGGCTTTGGGGCTGGAATCGCTGTTTTGGTGGTTGTTGGACAGTTGTTCCCCCCACCCCACCCCACCCTACGTCAGTCCATGACCTATTTGGGCTCCTCCTCCCCCCTCCCACCCAGGGCTCCATTCGGGATAGTATTTAAAGGGCTGTAGAGGTGAGGCCTAGTCTGTAAAATGGAGCCAAGGTCTTTAGGCTGTAAAGTAGAGGTGAGGCCTTGGCTTGGGCTAGTATTTAAATGTGACCCGAGGCCTCCACCCTGTATCTCCATTCCTTGGCCCTGGCCTGACTCTGTGGGTTGTCTGGTAATTGGCCCCCTTCAGATCCCCCTGAGCCTCAGAGTCCCCCTGTTTTACAGGATCTCGTGGCGGAGGCGGGGTTTGTGGGTGTGGCGCGTTGTTGCAGCTAATCCCTGTGACTGCCCCCACGTGTCCCGATCCATGATCTATTCTGTTTGTCCCACCGCCCCTCCGTGACCGGCGTATCTCACAATGTTTTGAAGGATGGTATTTATTTTTGTCTTGTGGTTATTTGGTGGGAGGGTTTTTTTGGGGGGGTAGTGGTGCTAAATTGTAAAGTAAAAACCCCTTGCCGTACCCCCAAGTGCGTTGCTGTGGGTTATCCCCCCCCCAGGCCTAGTGGGGGCCTGGCAGCAGGGGACTACATAAAACAAAGGCCTATGGGTCTGATAATGGCCGCCTTGGTGGTTTCAGTTGCTTGGTTGATGATGTCATTTGGTTTGTGGGTGTGGCTTAGATTTCACAGGAAGGGAGGGGCTGGAGAAGGGTATAACTTGAGGGCGCTGTTTGACTTGGTGGAAAACCAGGTTTCTACCTGCCCAGATGCGAAATTGGAGGGTTTTTTGTCCCCAACAACCTTCGGGGAATGGCCTGGATCGTTGTGTCAAAATTTTAGGACGATCAGTCAAGCGGTTACGGAGAAAATTGCGGCCAACAATTTCAAGATTTTTACATTTTTATATATATAGATAATACACCTTCGGGGTATTCCCATCAAACTCTTATTTTGTTTTCAGTCAAATTTTTTGACAACTCTTTGTAGACATTTATTTTACATAGAAACCGGGTTGGAATATATCTATAGGTTCTGCACGGATCTGATGGCAATGAAACAAATGCTGAGATGGCTAGAGCACTGGTGGCGAATAACTCATTCTGAAGCTGACCAGACACGGGTTAGAGCTCAGTGTCGAGCCTACCAAGTGGCAGTAGCGACGACGAAGAAGACTTTCTCTATTGCATCTGCGGAAAACAGCAGCAAGAGACTCTTTCAGGTGGTTCGCAATTTAGCGGAACCACCTGCTCCATCGGGGCCCAGTACAGGCCACATGATCTCCTGCAATGATTTCGCAGTTTTTTGCAGATAAAGTCGGGAAGAGGTAGACTCCACCGTGGGAGCAGGGCCGGGGCGGGGGAGTGCTAGAGTCCTGTCTAGTCAAGTTGTGTGGGATCAATTTCAATCTGTTACCTCCGAGGATGTGGACAGGCTGCTTGGACGAGTGAAACCAACCACCTGTCTCCTTGATCCTTGCCCATCCTGGCTTATAAAAGCTAGCCGGGAAGGGCTGGGTGTTGGGCTTCGCGGGTTGGTGAATGCTTCTCTCTGTGAGGGAGCTTTCCCAGACCCGCTGAAAGAGGCGGTTATTAAACCGCTTCTTAAAAAACCATCTTTAGATGCGGCCAATATGGCCAACTATCGCCCAGTCTCAAATCTTCCATTCCTGGGCAAGGTGATCGAGCGAGTGGTTGCTGAACAACTCCAGGCACGCCTGGAAGAAGCGGACCATTTGGATCCCTTCCAGTCGGGATTCAGGCCTCATCATGGGACTGAAACTGCCTTGGTCGCACTGGTCGATGATCTCCGGCGGGTTAGAGACAAACGTGAGAGCTGTTTCCTAGTCCTGCTGGATCTCTCAGCGGCTTTTTTTTTTTTTTTTTGATTTTGTAAATTATTTTTATTAAAGAATTTCTTAGGTTACAAAGGTAGTGCAATGTCTCTTTCTTTTCATGCATCATTTTTACACATCAATTTTTTACTTGTTGAGACATTATGAGGAAGGGGGGGAAAGGGGGGAAAGAGGTAGGTGGGATGGGGAGTTGGGTGTGGTGGATTGCCGATGTTTCTGTTTTTCTTGATATGTGTAGGGGTTCAGCGTCAGCGTCATTTGTGCAGGTTCTCTGTTGTTAGTTCGTGCTTCTTTGTTGGTGAGAGAGGTCAGGATTTGTCTTAGAATGTGGTTGTTCATTTATGGTTGGCTGTGATGATCCTTAATTTCTTGCGTGAGTGGGGAGGGAGGGTGTTTTGATCAAGTTAGCCATATTGATTTGTATGCTGACGGTAATTTTTTGTCATTGTCCTGTTGGGTTGTATAAGTGATGAAGGGGAACCATACTGGGGTGAAGGTGTCTTCTTCTGTTTGTCCCCGTGTCAGTTTCAGCTTACTGGTTAGTTTTTCTAGCAAGGCTGTTTCCCATACAACTTGGTACCATTGGTCCAAGCCCACTCCCGATAAGTCCCTCCAGTGCCTGGCTACGATATTTCTGGTTGCTGACAACAGATGGATTATAAGTTCTTTATGATTTGCGTGAGCGTTGTTATCCTGAAAGATATTTAGTAAAACCAATTCTGGGGTAATTTCTAGCACTTGCTTAGTTATGTTACAAATTTCTTGCATGGATGTCTTCCAGAATGATTGAATTTTAGGGCACTCCCACCACATGTGGAGGTACGTGCCTGTGGAAGTACATCCTCTCCAACATTTTGATGAGATTCCTGATCGTATTAGTGATAATTTTCGTGGAGTCAGGTACCATCTGTGAATTAGTTTCAACGAGAGTTCTTTTCTTTTCATTGATATAGATTTGAAAGGGGGTTTCGACCACATTTTAGTCCATTGGGTAGGGTTGATTTCATACCCTATGTCATCCTCCCATTGTCGTTTTATCTTGTCCAGAGGATCTATGGGAGTCTGAATTAGTATCTTGTAAATTGCAGATACCATCCCTTTTCCGTGTCCTTTTGGCAATTGGAGGAGGCTTTCGAAAGCTGTCAGGGGTCTAGTTGCTGCTGGTTTTACAGTTGGGTTGTTCAGAAAGGCATGTAGTTGATGTTGTGCTAACCAGGGCATTGGGATGTCTTCTAGTTTGTCCTGTATTTCTTGTGGTGTCAAAGGTTTGTTGTCTTTATAAAAGTCTATTAAGCGATGTAAACCTTTGGTTTGCCAGGTCTTCATCTGGAGGTTTTGTGCTGCATGATGGAACAATGGATGGTAAGCCAGGGGAGTTAATGGGGATGGGGTTGGAGATAATTTACTAGTTTCTGCTTTCCATGCTTTGAACATGGTTTGTGTGTATCTGTTGAGTGTTGTGGGAATCTTCCTTAATTTGTTTGGGAGAAATGGATATGCTGTGGTGCAGATATTTTCAATTGAGTCCCTTTCCAGATGTACCCATTGTTTAGTCTCGTCTTCAAGTATATATGGGATTATATGGCGTATTTGGTTGGCGTTGTAGTATGTTTCTATGTTGGGGATTCCCCATCCTCCTGCTGAGGTGGGGAGGTGAAGGTATCTGATGCTAATCCTTGGTTTTTTATGTGAGAAAATAAAAGAATGTAATTTTCCCTGCCATTTATGAAGTTGGGTTGGGGGGATCCAAATTGGAAGGGTTTGGAATAGGTAGGTTAGTTTTGGGAGGATGACCATTTTGACCATGGCTATTTTGTCTGAAAGAGTGAAACTCATACTGTCCCATCTTTTTAGGTCTTTGTTTATTTGTCGCCACAGGGGTTTGTAATTGTGGAGGTATAATTTGTTGAGGTTCTTGGTTATTTGTACTCCTAGGTATCTGAATTTGGTGTGACAGAGTTTTATTTTGGTGATATTGGTAAGTTCTTTTTGGATGTGAGGAGGGGTGTTGAAGCACATGGCTTCTGATTTACCAAAGTTTACCTGTAAGCCCGACACCATTGCAAATGCGTTGAGTTCTCTGATTAGGGAGGTTGCTGTATTTAAGGGGTCTGATGTTGTGACCATTAGGTCATCTGCAAAGAGCCCTAACTTATAATTTCTGCCTTTTATTTCCACTCCTTTGATGTCTGTGGCTGCTCGGATTCGGATCGCTAGGGGCTCCAAAGCCAGGATAAATAAGAATGGAGACAGCGGACATCCTTGTTTTGTGCCTCTTTGGATTGCTATGGTGTTTGAGTTCATATTATTAATTCTGCAATTTGCTGAGGCTTGAGAATATATTTGTTTGAGAATTTGAAGGAAGTTGGGGCCAAATTTCATTTTAGTTAGTACCGCTAATAAGTATTTCCACTCTAAGCAATCAAAAGCTTTGAGGATATCTAGGGACATAATTGTCAGTGGAAGTTTGGTTGTTTTGCTGTGTTCAATTAAGTTCAGTAATTTCCTGATAGGGTCTGTAATGTTGCGACCAGGGACGAAACCGGTTTGGTCTGGGACTATTAAATTACCTAGGAAGATTTTTAAGCGATTGGCCAAGATTGATGTAAATATCTTGTAATCCTGATTTATTAATGAGATTGGGCGGTAAGATTCTACTTTGAGGTTGTCCTTCAATGGCTTTGGGATGGAGACTATTTTGGAGTGATTCCATGTTTTGGGGATAAGCCCCCCTTTCATGATATCATTAAATAGGCGTAACATATAGGGCAGCAGGGGTTCCTTAAATTTTTTATAGAATTCTGCTGTGAAGCCATCTGGGCCCGGTGCTTTGTGTGATTTCAAGTTTTTAAGAACTGTGTCTATTTCCTCGGGGGTGATAGGGCTGTCCATGCGTTCCTGTTCTTCATCGGTTAAAGTGGGCATGGTCAGTCCTGCCAGGAATTTTCTAATTCCTTCCTCAGATGGGTTGTGGGAGGTGTACAGGTTGGAGTAGAATTCTGCAAATTCAGAAGTTATTTCTTTCGGGGAAAATGTTACGTTGCCATCTTTTTTGGTGATGCAGTGTATTCTTGTTTTAAGTGCTTTTTTCCTGCATCTATTTGCTAATAGTCTGGAGTTTTTCCCTCCGTACTCATAGAAGCGCTGTTTAGAATATAAAATATTGATCATTGTTTTGTTGATTTCTAAGGAGTCTAATTCTCTTCTCTTTTGTTCTAGAAGTTTAAGTAGTTTTTTGGAACCTGTTTGTTTGTAACGTGATGAGAGGGCAATAATTTCTTGTTCTATTTTGTTAATTTTTGAAGAGGTTTGTTTTTTAAGGAGTGCTTTCTCTTTTATGCAAACTCCTCTGGTCACCGCTTTCATAGCGTCCCATAAGAGGGGGGTATTTATATTGTCTACATCATTCTCCTTAAAATAGTTTTGGAGAGTTTTTGTGATACTTGCTCTAATTTGGGTGTTTGTGGTTAGAATGGGACTGAAAGACCATGATGGAGTGGTTTGCGTTTCTTCACCTATTTTAACAGTGACTTCTACTGGGGCATGATCTGTGATTTTGATGCTGCCTATGTTTGTTGATTCTACCAAGGGGATCAGACCCTGTGTGAGCAGGATGCTGTCCAGTCTGGACGTTGTACCATGACGTCCGGACTGGAATGTGTGGGTGGTGTCTCCTGGGTTGTGTTCGCCCCAGATGTCATAGAGACCCCTGTTTTTTAACATTTTTAGTAACTTGTAAGAAGCCTTAGTTGTTTGGGAGGGGGGGTTGAGGAGGGTTGCCTGTAAGTTTACAGGATGTGTGTTTTCCAGAGTTATGCCCTTAATATTTAAGTTAAGGTCGCCTCCTAGAATTGCTTCCCCCTCAGAGAAAGAAAGGAACTTGTTTAGTGTTTTTTGAAAGAATTCAAGTTGTCTCGAGTTAGGGCCATATAATGAGCCAATTGTCAGTTTAATTTTGCCATCTAGTATTCCTTTAATGAAAATGAATCTACCTTTTTTGTCCTTTAGGACTGTTATGGATTTGAAATTTAAGTCTCTACTAATTATTACAGCTACTCCGCGAGCCTTTCCTGAGCCTTGTGCTACCCATTGTTGACTAAAACGAGGGTCATTCAGGAGTTTGTTCCCTTTGGGTGGGTTGTGTATTTCTTGTAGGAAGGTGATGTGTGGTTTCATGGTATTTATGTATGAGGTGATACGTTTTCTCTTGATGGGATTTCCCAGCCCCCTCACATTTAGTGTGATTGCTTTTAAGCTAGCCATCTTGTTTATTCATTCTGTAGGATGGTTCCTTGCCAACCCGTCTGGGTTGTCCTATGTCCCTCACTTCGTGTTGTGTATTGAACCATTGGAGTTGCGCTGACTTATGATGTGGCGGGTGGGGGTTCAATGGGATTAAAATTAGAATCGGGTTAAAGAGTGGGAGGTAAATTATAGAGGGTTTCCTATATGTAGTTATATAGGTGTACGTTTGGGGTATTTTGGACCTTTTGGCAAATAGCCGGTTGGTCCTTGATCTCGGCTGATGTGAAGGGCTGTACTCAAGGACAGGCCTTCCCCCTTGTCGTTTGTGACAGGGGGTGATCAGCGAGACGGTGTAGAGTGGTTTTGTAATGTTAGTGTCAGGTATAAGGTTCGTGAGCAATGTTGCCAATGTTAATAGCAACATCACTGATGTGTTAGAGTGTGTGTATGTGTTGGCGCGCTCTGGTGCCACCATGTTGTTGAATAGGTATCATGTTTTAGCCTGATAGTGAGTTGTGTTATGGATGTTGGGGGAGCTGTTTTTCTCTTGTTTGGTATGAAAGGGATACTGGAGATATGGGCTGTGGTTGATGGGGAATGTGATTGAGGTTATCTGGACTGGTGTCGGGGTGGGGTTGGGATGGGGTAGATTCTATGGAGGTGTGGTGTTGGGGGGGGGATATTGATGATGATAGTTATGTTCAAGGCCTATGGGGAGGGGGGAGGGGGTAGGGGGATCACCAGTCCTGCAGTTTGAGATGCTTTCCAGTTGCCTCATTCAGCTGTGGTTGTTGTTGTTGTTGTAGGGTTGTTCATCAGTGATGTTTTGGTTCGGTTGATCGTGGTTTGGCATCCTGTGGAGAATGTTCGGTAGAATGATTTTGTGCGCGATGGTAGATGGTTGAATCGACGAGTCTTGATGTATTGCTTCTGTTGTCTCTTTCCCCTCTTTACTTCCATCCATTCATTTACTGTTATTCCACTTTCTTGATCTCGGCTGTCACTTGGTGGGTCTTTCTGTTGCTGGTTCGATGGAGGGTCGAGTCCAAGGTTCCTCAATAGTTGTTGGGCTTCCCTTTCGTTGGTAGCCATGTATTGCGTTGTATCGGTTGTCACGATGAGACGGAAGGGAAAGCCCCAACGGTATCGAATCCCTTTTTGCTGAAGAAGCTGAGTGTATGGACGTAGGTTTTTTCTCCGATTTAGGGTGTCCTGGGATAGATCCTGTAGGACCAATATGGAATTGTCTTTGTAATGGAGATTGGTTGAGTTCTTGAGGCTGTTCCATATCTCCTCCTTTTTTCTGTAGCGTGAAAAGCACACTATGATGTCTCTTGGGTGGGCACCAGGTTTTGGCAAAGGTTTTAGAGCTCTGTGTGCCCTTTCCAGATCGGAAACCTCGAGTGTCAGATTTGGGATTGTATCTTTCAACCAGCTCACAATTAGGTCTGCTGGGCTTTTCTCCTCTGCTTTTTCTGGGAAGTTGCGGAAGCGGATATTGCAGCGTCTGTTTCGGTCTTCGATGTCTGCTTGTTTAATTCTCAATTCTTCATTTTCTCTTTCCAGTTCGCACAATTTCTCATTCATGCGTGTGGTTTCATCCCGATATTGCTCTATTATTCCTTCTTGCAGTTGATTCTTCTTTTCTAGAGCTTCCACTCTGGAGGTAAGATTACTGATTAGTAGCTGTATAGGGGTCGTTGCATTTTCCACTGCAGCTTCCAATTTACTTGTCATCCTCTCTTCCATTTCTCTTAGGTGTTGTAATATTTCATCATTTTGAGGAGGTGTTGCGGTCTCATTGTTTTTTACCATCTTTTTAGTTGGTGACACCTTCATTTCCTTGACGTTCTTGGTTTGAGGTTTGTTTGGCATTCTCTCAGAGTGGGACGTGTTACGGTTAGGAGTTATGGCGATGATGATTTCTGGGTGTTGGGTTATTGGATTAATCAGGCGTTGTTGACTGGTGGCTTCTGCAGAGCGTTCGGTTTAGGCAATCATTTGTGTCATGCCTTGGTGATGTTATAAGGACGCCTCTGAGGTTGTCGTGTTCGCCTCAACAGTGTTGTCAAAGCGGTGGTCTGGTACTCAGAGAGGTGGGTGTACCAGTGGACAGATAGACAAACAAGCAGAGACAGACAAACAAACAGGCAAATGAAGGGGGGGTTCGATTTAGAGGTGATCAAGTAAGCAATCTAGCAAGCAAAAAGGGTATAAAACAAAAGTGAGGGTGGGGTGAGAAGTGAGGTAGAAGGGGAAGATAAGGAAGAGAAGAATAAAGGGGAATCCAGCTTCTGGGAAGGGGTTTAAGGAGAAGGTTTATGTATTGGAGAGAAGGAAGGAAGATAAAGGTTTATGTATTGGAAAGAAGGAAGGAAGATAAAGGTATAACAGAAGTGGGGGTTTTTTGTTTTGTTTTTTAAGTTATTTTACTTTACTTTATTTTATTTTTTAAAAGGGGGAGGTGATGGGTGGGAGGAAAGGCTACCCTATTGGAGATAGGGTGATAAACAGAGTAGATGGGGGGGGATTCAAATTAAAGGGAAGAAGGAGTCGAAAAAGAGAGAGAGAAAAGGGGCAGAAGTAACAAGTGGGATGGAGGGTAAAAATAAGAATTTTTCTTAGAGGGTTAAAGTGTATGAAAAGAGGGGGTTTGGGTGTTAAAAAGCGAAAGGGATAAAGGGTAATGATACTTCTTTTTTTAAAAATATATATATATATATATACAGTTAAAGATAAAAAAAAGGAAAAAATATTATTCTCCCTCTCTCTCTTCTTCTAAAAAAAGGGGGAGAGAGAGAGGGAAAAAAATCACTTCTATTTTTATAGAAGAAAAATTTTAAGGAAAAGGAATATTTTCTAAAAGAAGGAAACGAGAAGTGTGTGTGTGTGTGTAATACGTAAATATCTTTAAAAAAATTTTTTTTTTAAAAAAAAATTATATTTCTTTTTTTTTTAAAAAAGAACCCTATATATATATATACATATATATATATATGTTCAAAAAAAATTTTTTTTTATAATAATAAAAATAATTCAAAAAATTATAACAATAAAAAATTATAACAATAAAAAATTATAACAATAAAAATAAATATATATTTGAAAATAGAAAAATCGAGGCCTTTCCACTGGGCCTTCCTCTGGGCCTTTGGCTCACTTGGCGGGAAAGTGGGCTCAGGGTGGGCCTACCTCTCTTTCAATATCGGCGGCGGAAGAAATGGCGGTGGCTCGGCAGTGGGGCAGCGAGGCCAGGACCTCTTTCCTTCCCTAGGCACCCCCGCACTTGCCTCCTGGGTCCCTCCAGTCCCGGGGCTCCGGATAGCCGGGCGACCCTGGTGCAGCGGCGCAGCAGCAGTAGGGAGGATGATTGACAGGTCGGAGGTTGGAACAAGGTTCCTCTCTTCTCCCCCTCCGAGTTGAGCGCGGCGGCGATGGTAGTAGTAGTAAGTGCAAAAGATCGCCCCGCTTACTCCCTCTCAGCGGCTTTTGACACCATTGACCATAACATCCTTCTGGACCGTCTAGAGGGTTTGGGAGCTGGGGGCACTGTCATACAGTGGTTCCGCTCCTTCCTCCTGGGCCGTGTTCAGAAAGTGGGGGGGGGGATGAGTGTTCAGACCCCTGGGCTCTCACTTGTGGGGTGCCTCAGAGTTCTGTCCTCTCCCCCGTGCTTTTTAACATCTACATGCAGCCGCTGGGAGAGATCATCAGGGGGGGTTGGGGTGGGTGTTCATCAGTATGCAGATGATACCCAGCTCTACCTCTCTTTCAAATCAGAACCAGTGAAGACGGTGAAGGTCCTATGTGAGTGCTTGGAGGCGGTTGGAGGATGGATGGCAGCTAACAGATTGAGGTTGAATCCCGACAAGACAGAAGTACTGTTTGTGGGGGACAGGAGGTGCGGAGGACTCCCTGGTCCTGAATGGGGTAACTGTGCCCCTGAAGGACCAGGTGCGCAGCCTGGGAGTCATTTTGGACTCACAGGTGTCCATGGAGGCGCAGGTCAATTCTGTGTCCAGGGCACCTGTTTATCAGCTCCATCTGGTACGCAGGCTGAGACCCTACCTGCCCGTGGACTGTCTCGCCAGAGTGGTGCATGCTCTAGTTATCTCCCGCTTGGACTACTGCAATGCGCTCTACGTGGGGCTATCTTTGAAGGTGACCTGGAAACTACAACTAACCCAGAATGCAGCAGCTAGATTGGTGACTGGGAGCGGCCACCGAGACCCCATAACACCGGTCCTGAAAGACCTACATTGGCTCCCAATACGTTTCCGAGCACAATTCAAAGTGTTGGTGCTGACCTTTAAAGCCCTAAATGGCCTCAGTACAGTATACCTGAAGGAGCGTCTTCTCCCCCATCGTTCTGCCCGGACACTGAGGTCCAGTGCCGAGGGCCTTCTGGCGGTTCCCTCGCTACGAGAAGCCAAATTACAGGGAACCAGGCAGAGGGCCTTCTCGGTGGTGGCGCCCACCCTGTGGAATGCCCTCCCACCAGACGTCAAAGAGAATAACAATTACCAGACCTTTAGAAAGCATCTCAAGGCAGCTCTGTTTAGGCAAGCTTTTAATGTTTGGTGGATTTCTGTATTTTGATATTCTGTTGGAAGCCGCCCAGAGTGGCTGGGGGAACCGGGCCAGATGGGCGGGGTATAAATATTATATTATTATTATTATTATTATTATTATTATTATTATTATTATTATTATTGAACGCGATTGGTTTCTCATCTATATACTCCTTCTCCTCTCTACTTTTCTTCATAATTGTATTTCTGGCTTCTATTGAACTCAATGTTACTAAGCAGTCCCCTGGATATCTTTTTGATCTTGTTATGGGTGAGGTAACCTTTATTCTAAATGCATTTGTTATCATATAGTCAACTTCCTCTTCTTTCATATCTAGCAACTTAGCAGTTTCTCTAATTAATTAGCCCCTTATGTTTTCCTGCTCCATTTCTGGGACACCACAAAATTTTAAATTCTGTGCCCTTTGATTCATTTCAAGAAGCGCAAGATTGTCCAACATATTCTCCTGTGTTTTTACTATTCCTGTTATTTGTCCTTTCACCCCCCCCTTTCCTATTTTTACTGACCTCTATGTGTATCCTTTTTGTCTGCAATTTGGCTGTCTGGATTTTATTTTCCAATGTCTTTATTTGCCCTGATAGTTCTGTTATTACCTCAGCTAATTTTCGCCTATGTTCATCTCACTCTCCTTAAATTCTCTCCTTATTTCCTTAATCTCTTCCAGAATTTTAATTAGAACTCCTTCCCCTTCTATTTCTGGTCCTGAAGGTCTTCTCTCCCCAGGGGTTGTTATTTTTATTCCTTTACGAGGCATTTTAAGCTCTCCTTATTTGGGGTTCTTCTATTTCTTTACTATTATATTATACTGTCTTCCCCCACTAGAGGTCCTATATATCCCACAACCAATTTTCCTTCTGCACAACCCTTTCTCACAACCTATTTTCTTGCTGTGATTCCACCTGCAGCCTATAGATGTCACTTGTCCCCCTGGCAGTCTTCCTTTGTTCCCGTTAAACACCGTTAGGAAGCAATACCAGTAAATTAACCAAATCCAGCCCCCTCAAGCCACGTTGTGCCTTCCCACCGTTTGTCCTTTACCATTTGCCCTTTACAGGTCTTAAATAAGTTAGGTATATATTTCCTGGGCACTTAAATCTTCTTCTGATTCTTAAAAATCTGGCCGTCCTCTTCTGGTTTACTTTGCCTCAAATCCTCCGTATCCTGAAGGCACTTTAATTATGTCAATCACACTGGGTCAGTACAGTCAAGAAAGTTTAGCTGATTTCGAGGGGCTAGAAATTCAAAAGTCCTTTTTATACTAAATTATCCTAAATTACCGTCCTCCAACAGGAGCGTTTACCGTTAGTAGCTCCATAACTCTATAATGTGGAATAAAAAAATTCCTTCAGTAGCACCTTAAAGACCAACTAAGTTTTTATTTTGGTATGAGCTTTCGTGTGCATGCACACTTCTATAATGTGGAGTTTGTCTTCTCTCTCCTCCTCTCCAGCCGGGAAACAAGTCTGGAGATTCTTTTTAAAAAGTCCCATAGTGGATACAAAGTTCCAATCTTAGTTGGGCACTCGAAACATTACCTAAGTCATTCTTTGTTAGATACGTTGTATACGTTTTACAGCTTATCTTCCTCTCTCTCTCTTTCAGAAATCTTGCTGCCTTTGAGCTTACTCAGCCACTCGCTTAAATGCTTACTCTCTCATAGCTTGGCGTTCCTGCGCTATATTTCCGACAGCGCCTGGAAGAATCCCCTTCCTTCATACCTTTTCCCAAAGTTCCAGAACTCCCTTTTACTGTTCCTTAAATTATAATTATGATTGTTTCTTCTTCTTTATCTCGGGGTTCTGGAGCCAAACTTTAAATTCAGGGTGTTTGCCTGCTTCTCATTAGGAGTTCGAGGAAGCATTCTCCAGGGTAGAATGGACTCCAGCATTCATGTCTCCATCCTGTCCCTCCAGACTCTTCTAGCGAGCCCGGTTTCAGCCAAGTCCCCTGGTCCCCAAGGATTTTATTCTTGGGTTTTGTGGTCCGCGGAGCCCTAGCAAGACCTCTTTTTACCCTTGCAAAGCTCAGGATCGCTCAGCAGAAATGATCCCGCACTCCATTTTGATCTAAAATAAAAAAATTCCTTCAGTAGCACCTTAAAGACCAACTAAGTTTTTATTTTGGTATGAGCTTTCGTGTGCATGCACACTTCTTCAGTGCTACTGAAGGAATTTTTTTATTTTACTTCGATCCAGACCAACACGGCTACCTACCTGTATCCATTTTGATCTGTGAGCAAACCGGAAGCTCCTTCTGCCGCAGTTTTTACTGAACAAAGAATGTCGACCTCTACAGCAGATGAATCTCAAGGAGTGTGCAGAGCAATGTCTAGGCCTGTTGTGTTGGATGCCTTTCAGTTGATAAGATTCAAGGAGATTGCCCCTTGCCCCTCTTTTCTGAGGAAAACCAGCAGGGAGGGGACAGCTGACTGGGTCAGGGAGGTGATTAATGCCTCCTTGTAAGAGGCGGTGGTCCCTGTCTACATGAAAGAGGCAGTGGTGTGCCATCATCACAGGTGGGTTTTGTGGACCCCCCCCCCAAGTAATTTCATGGTGGCCTTTGGAGGTGGGACTTCTGGGATGGGACTTTTGGGGTGGGGTGTCATATGACATCTTCAGTCAAACTCTAGAGGGGTGGGGCATAACCAATTGACAGGAGGTAATATTCCCAGAGCCCTTCGCAACTGGACCTAATGGTCAGGGGTCTCTTTACCTTTACCTTTTGCTCAGTCAGTGGAATGTGGGGGGGGGCAGTGTCTATGGCATCCTGTCTGAAGGCAACTAGGAGAGACGGGCAGACCAGTTGCCATGCCCATCAACTTTGGGAGGGACTGGCTGTCTCAGACATTTTATTGGGGGGTGAGTGAAGACCCCTTGCCCCCTAGGAGTTGGCTCCTATGTAAATTGGTGTTTGTTCATTGAAGGTCAGAGTGCATATCCCTTCCCTTAGGTATTGGCTTAAATTAAAAAAGGAAATTGAGGTTTCAAGGAGATTCTTATTTTTAACAATAGAGAGCCTCCATCTTGGAATAAGAAAATACTACACATTATTGATGATTATGATCTTACTTGAGATATTCTGAGTGCGTTATGTATTGAGGTGACACCTTGTCATATGAAATTTCATATTTTAAAGCATGATTTCATGGTCAAATGTGCTCCTAGGCAAATCTGTCCCAAGACATGTTGGCAGCTGATGCAAACCAAAAAATTGTGCCTCCCCATTCCAGGGGAAAAGGGGTGAGTGCAGATCGACATCCGGAACAATGCGAGGGGTGAGGAATAAAGATATCCACAGGAAACAAGGATAGGAGGAGACCACCAGCGCCTCCTATTGGCCATGAGATTGAAGAAGAGGGAACCTGAGTGTAGGGGGAGGGGCAAATCTGGTCTTTAAGTAGCACAGTGCGGCTGTTACTGCCACCGTGACAGCAGCAGTGGGCAAGAAATTCCTTGGAGGCCAGATCTGCTTCCCCTATGGATCCATCCGATGATTGCCTCACCTTGCCTCATGGGTGGGACCGACCTGCACCTAGGAATGCCAAACTACCCATTCAGCTCCCTCACCCTCACTTTGTAAGCACATCACAAATACCAAATGGGGAAAAGCTTTTACAACGCTGTCATCATTGAAGGCTGCTATCGCCGGATCCCCTATATAGTTTGCCTATGTGGAAGTAATACTTACCCAACTACTGACTGGTTTGTTCCATCTATGAGGACTAAGAGAAGCTTTGCTCAAATATTTAAGTCTTCAAATTGAGAGTTGGATTGGGTATATGATGAACTTTTTATTATGGGACAAATCCCCTCACACCTCTGAAAAATTGGTCTGTTCTGCCTTTACAGTTATGATTATAAGGAGAAATCTGTAGGGATAAGTGCTATTTTTCTAGATTTGCAGGTGCCAGAGCTCACCACGAACGTCTTCCTTGTACTCTTAGAATGGCAATGGCACCAACCTGAGATGTGCCAGAGCTGAGCTCCAGTGAACTCTGGCTGAAAATATTCCTGAATTTAAATCTTTCACAGGAGAAACATCTTATCTAACAAATTGTCTGATTCTAATAATGATTTCAGCTGTGGAATGTATTTTATTTTGTTTTTACTCTGTTTCATGCATCTTTTGTAATCGCTGTGGTTAAACCATTAAATAATAATTGCATTTATACCCGAAAGAAACAGATCTGAGAACCAGCATTTTATTTCCTAAAACCAATTGATTTGCACTATGAAGTTTATAATGAAAACTTAACTATTCTTTTAAATGTTACACTACAGGGTTATTTGTAGCTAGAATCCACAATCTCCACATTCTGTTCCCTTTTTCTCTGCCCCTTCCTTCCATTTACCTCCAACAAAAGCAAAAAAGAAAGAAACAGAGATCTTGAGTCCTGAATTTCACCACTAGGCCTCCAGTTCAACCTCATTGCCACGGATTTTGGAATTCACAAGGAGGAGGTCTACACTGTCCTATTCACTCTTCATGTTCTGGCTGGTGTGAGATTGGTGAAGCATTATAACATATAATTTCTGGGCCAAGAACAAGGGACACATTCCCAGCTCCGACTAAATATATTCCATTTCTCCTGTTGCTGCAAAAATCTGTTCCACAACCTTGGAAAGTGAAATAAAATGGCTCAAAGACACCTGGAAAGAAAAATAAAGAAATTTTGACATTACTTCTTTACACAGAGAATTTTAATAAGTTAGTTTTGAAAGGCATATACAGTATTTAAGAAATCTGAGAAATATCATGATTTCATGAGAACATGAATATATAAAATTTCAGTTAAAAATATAACTCAGATGTAATTCAGAATTGCCATCACACAGAAAGGAGTCTCAAAACACTAAGATTATTAATAAACAGGTTATATTTATAAAATATAATGAAATTAGAGGATTTAAAAACAGACCTAATTAACTAGATTAACCAAATCAAATTTTTGTTGGGATCTAACATGACACATCTAACATGAAGTAGGTGAAAAGGGGGTTTCCCGAAAGCCAATCAGGAACACCCCTCAGAATTCTTGCTGAGCCCTCAAAAAAGAAACTAGCAAAGCCAGGCTATAAAGGGCAGGAGAAGGATGAGAAGAAAGAATAAAGGGTATGAATGGATTAGGAAAAGCGAGTTAACAGAGATTAGTGGAGGAAGTGATATACAAACAATCGGAAGTATGTTTAATATTTAATGTTATCATTTTCATTATTATTTCTCTATTTACTCTTTTTGTTTAATGTCCTTTTTTCTTAAATAAATGTGATTTTATTTTTTAAAAAGAAAAAGAAAAAAAAGAATGAATGAATGTAGGGCAGAAGCAGCTCAAAGGGCCTGGACTCTGCCTCTTCCCTCCTGGGGCAAATCAGCCCTTATGCCCCTCCCCCGTTCATTCCAAATCACCTCTTCTTTTCAGGAAGGAAGGGTTTGGCAAATCCCCTCTCAATATAGCATTATTCCTCAAAACTATGTTGATAGGGAGGTATTCATCTAAGGATAGATCTAGACACATCAAAAAATTGATTCAGCTAGATGTGTTGTAAACCTCATACACAGGGCCGGCCCTACAGCAAGGCTGGGTGGCACAGAGCGCCAGGGTGCCGGGCTGCCAGGGGGGCACCGTGCTGCTGATACAGCCGCGTTGGGAAACGGGGCGGGGGGGGGGGCGCCGGAGGGACCTTCGCACCACGGCGCCAGGACACCAGATATGCTTAAGACGGCCTGGCTCATACAGTACAATACACTGTTGACGATACACAGGACTCCACACCACCATATGGTGTCAAAGTGTTATAACTCATAAAACGCACTCAGTCAGTCAGTTTTATTGCACACTAGCTGGCCCTGCCATGTCTTGCTGTGACTTTTGTGTTGAATGGACCTTTTTCTTAAATGGACCTTCAGAGCCTCCCTTCAGAGTCCCCTCACCTTCAAATTCCCCCTTCCATTTGCACACAATCATTCCCCCCAATACACGTGTTATGTAAAATTTTGTCCTGTCCCAACCCTGACTCGCCTACTCACAAGTGTTCTATGAAATCCCCCCACCCTGCCCCGACACATTCATCCTACCCAAAGGCATGGCCCTGTAAAAGGCCCATATTCAGTTTGTTGTGGCCTGCAGCCTAGTCATTTCTCCCGGCTGGGCAATGCTGCAGCCTGGTCACTTATCCCAACCGGGGAATGCTGCGGCCTAGTCAGTTGGTTGGGCAATGCTGGGCCTTGTTGCTGCAAAAGGGCTGCTTTCAGTTGGTTGCCATGGAATTTTGTGGTCTCATTGTCTACAGCCAATGGAGACGCTGCTTCTCAATTCTATTTCCCAGCATGCACTTTTATCTGATCGGTGTGTTCTGAAACACGGGGTTTTTCATGGCCTAGGTGTGACATCTGTCTTAGCAAACTCTCCTATATCCTTTGGACATTCGCATGCGATGTTGTGTCAAAATTTCACCTCAATTGGTCAAGCGGTTTTGGTGAAAAGTGGAAACACACCCACATGTCCTTTTTACATTTTTTAATATATAGATAGCCAAAGGCTGGCACAATGTACAAAGAATCATTCAACAATTAAAAGGAAATATGCTAGATTATTACAAAGAACTTCCCGTGTATCTCCTAAATCAATTCTGGGGGTTGTCCCAATTCTGTGGAGCAGATTTTGGGAAGATACAGAGCACATACAGAGAGCAGAAATTTTGTTGCACAGCTCTTCTTTTGCAGAACTATAAATCCTTGCACTAATGCCAGATACTGCTCATTGTCACAGAATTTAAGGAAACGTATTACATTCCTTTTATATAATAAATATGCTTTTGAGCAAGAGGGACACATTCTGTCCTGGACTGCATCACAGTGGTGGAGAGATCCAGATGTGACTGGGGTGAAGCAATCTTATCAATGCACTTTTTTACTTTTGTTCCGAAGGGTTTTTTATATGCACATCTCACTCTGAATCCTCCTTTTGGAGAAGCAAGTGGCATTATGAGAGTTAAATGACACAGTGCAGGCAGGCAAAACACTAAGGAAGGGTGCAGAGTGGGGCCAGTGAGAGATATGATCCCTCTCACTTTTCCGGCAACATGCAAGGGAAAGGGAGGAAGGGAGAGAAGGAAAGAGTCTGCATGACCAAGAATTACTAGGCCTTTTTTCCTTCTCTGAGTAGCAATTTTACCGGTAAGAATAGCTCCTTTATACTGAAGACACTGGGTCTCATTTTCAAGGCAGTTGAGGGTCTTCTCACTTTTACACATTTTCTTTCCTTTTGAGAAGCAGGCTGGGCACTGCAGACCATTTTCAGCCCGCAAGTTGCGATCAGGAACTGCCAAAATAAAAAGTATAGTGAGCATGTTTATGGTTTTGTTTGTTGTTGTTTTTTAATATATTTTATTTTTATTTTCGTAATAACAAAAGAAACACATTTAACACTCATACTTTACATTTCACAAATCCATCTTTTATCATATTTCTAGATGGAAAGACTAAGATGAATCTGAATAAAATAAAAAAAATTCCTTCAGTAGCACCTTAAAGACCAACTAAGTTTTTATTTTGGTATGAGCTTTCGTGTGCATGCACACTTCTTCAGATACCAATGCAGTATTGGTTTTCAATTCAATACTCAATTTTCAGCTTTCCTAGATCCATCGCTGCCCTTTATATATGTTATAGTCCCATCTTACTTATGGTCAGAGACTCTGAAGTTTTTTTTATTACAGGTATTATTTCAGGTTTTCTCTGTTTTTGTATCTCTGTGTTATATTAATGGAATCCACCCTAGGGCTGTGCAGTTTGGGTGGGGCAGCTGCAAGTACTCTTGGATAAAACATAATCTAGAAACAATCTGGGTTCAGGGCTGAGCATGGGACAAAGTAACCATTAGTCTCTGAGATGAACGACCTTTACCCAGGGGCGTAGCGAGCTGCCTCGACACCCAGGGTGGCAAATTGCCATGCACCCGGGGGGGCGCGGTGTCGCTACTTAAACACATGCGTCGTTACATGGTGAACACATGTGAATGCATGCATCATTATGTGGTGGGGTATTGTCGCCCCCCGCGCCTCCAAAGCCGCACGCCTCCGGCGCCAAGCTCCAGGTAGAAACCCCGCTCGCCACACCGCTCGCCACACCGAGCGGGCTTTTTACCTGGACCTTGCCGCTGGAGGCGCGGGGGTAAAGATACCCTGCCACATAATGACACATGCGCAGCACCGCGCTGCACATGTGTCCGTTATGTGGCGGGGTATCGCCGCCCCCGTGACTCCAAAGCCGCGCGCCTCCAACTCCAAACTCCCAAAACCCACTTGGCGCGGCGGGGGGAGTGCCACTTGGCGCCCACACCCCATGACAGCCAAGCCTCCAGCCTCCCGGTAAAAAGTCCGCTCGGCACCCGGGGGGCACACGGCATCACTACGTAACGACGAATCCATCACTACGTAACGGCACATGTGTGCTACATAACAACGCATGCATGCGTCGTTACGTGGCAGGGTATTGCCGCCCCTGTGCCTCCAAAGCCACTAACCTCCAGTGCCAAGCTCCAGGTAGAAAGCCTGCTCTGTGCGGCATGCCCGCCACACCGGGCAGGCTTTTTACCTGGAGCATGGCACTTTGGAGGCCCGGGGGGGTACCCCATCATGTAACGACGCATGCGGTGCGCCGAGCGGACTTTTTAACGGGAGGCGGGAGGCTCGGTTTGGGAGTCATGGGGGTGGGGTGCCAAGTGGCACCTCCCTGAGTGGACCACCCCCATCCCCGCCATTGTGATGCCCCTGCCTTTACCCAAATGGGGGTGGGGGGCTGTGAACTTTCTTACCTTCTCAATCTCTCTGAAGGTTTTCCTGCCATAAGTTATGGTGTAGCCCCCCTGAAAATATATGCTCTTATTCCCTTAACTTTGTACAGAGATTCTGTCTGTCTTCCGCACTTCAGCAATGAACTAACTGTGCTTTTCTGTGAATCTCCCTGAGACCTCCAAGTACAGGGCAGTATATTAATTAATTAATAATGAATGATAATAACTGCCAGCTTTGAAAGTGCTTATTTTGCCAATTATAAGACTGACCACAAGTAGCTTGAGGGTCATTTAGGAGGATACCTGGATAAGATAGGTGGGTTGTAAGGCCCTATTTTGAACAGTCAATTGAAAGTTAACTTGAAGGGACCATAATCTGTTCATGACCTAACTATAGAATTAAATTGCTTGAATAGATCATTCACAGGCTAATCATGCATAGGGAATGTTATAAAGGCATCTTGAAGTTTGTATTCTTGGCCCAGATTTTTATTTTTTCTTATCCACTGGGTTAATTAACGTGGACAAAGTTCCTAAATTGTGTCTCTTTAGACACCTCTAAAGCCTAAGAAATTAACATGACTTATGTCAGAAGCAATCTACTTCTGAGGTGACCCTTTTAGGGAAGTGGGTCATTCAACTAGCAGATTAGCACAGCAGCACATCAAAGGAATGGAGGCTGCTCCCTGTGTAGTAATAAGACCAGGATTAGGTTTTATTAAAATATGAGGGATGTGACCGTTCTCAGGAAAAGAGAAACGGCCAAGCCAAGGATGCTGCTGTGCCTATAAGAGGGACAGAACCTCTTGTTGTGCACACCTTCATTGTAGGCTTCAGGTTGTAAGGTAAAGGTAAAGGAACCCCTGGCCATTAGGTCCAGTTGCAGATGACTCTGGAGTTGCGGTGGTCATCTTGCTTTGCTGGCCGAGGGAGCCGGCGTACAGCTTCCGGGTCATGTGGCCAGCATGACTAAGCCGCTTCTGGCAAACCACAGCAGTGCACGGAAACCCCGTTTCCCTTCTTGCCGGAGCGGTACCTATTTATCTACTTGCACTTTGACGTGCACAGCCCTAACATGTTAATGATTCTAAATTGAGGCAGATACTTACGGCTGAGAACTTCATTGTTACACAGTTTAGTGTTGCAGCACTGCTTCTTCAGCTCAAAGAATTTACCATCTGCTGCAGTGAAGCTGTAATGGCCTGAGTGACAAGATCTGGATATAGCGCATCTATTCGCAAGATGTGCTTGGAATTGATCTATGAAAAAGAATTTGAAGGAAATATCTAGATATGGAGGTTTATTGCTCCTAAGTCACATTCATTGTAATGATTCCAATTTTCTGTATTGTCTGAATGAGCACCTTTTCAAACAAACAACATGCAAAGTATTATTAAATTCAGTAATCTAAAGTCATTGGCTTTCTTAATTAGAATATATATACACCACCATATCATAGAAAGAAAAACATCAAAATGTTTTCTAGCCGTAATACATACTGTAAAGCATACAATAAAAACTGTGTTAAAAATAAAGAAATGGATTTCAGTTAAACAGTTGAAAGATGTATGGCTTATATGAACCTAGTGGAATACAAAAAGGTTCTGCAGCCATTTAAAAGATTCTTGCCAAGGAAAGGTTGAATAATAGTGAAACTAGAGAAGCCAGTATAAGTCAAATGGCCTTGGCTAAGTTCCTCTTGGAAGTAATAAAAAATAGAAACCTACATGCTCTGTATAAAACAAAGTGACCGCATTTTAACCATTTCCCTGTATTTCTGCTTTATTTTGCTTTTTGAAAATAATTTGGTGGGTCTTTCGACCGAAATAAATAATGTAGTTGTTCTTGACAGTATAAGTTGCATTTTCAGCTGAGTTTGAGGAAACCACTTGAAGCAGCCATTGTGCAGAGCTATTTCAATGGCTTTTCTTTGATTTGCTCAAAGAAAACAGCCGAAAATCTGTAAATTTTGACAATCAACCCAATTTGCAATGGGGCTTGAATAATTTCAATTGCAACTGTGGTTTGTAAAATACAACCAAAGCATTCAAAGCTTTATTATGATCATAGACCAGAGTAAAATGCATTTAATTTGGAATGTATGCAGAACTCCATTTCAGGTCCAATCTGCAGCATGAAGGATCATGGCTTCTTCTATAATTCTGACAATATATCTGACATACACTACATTCTCTCTGCTAGTCAATTATAACCATTTACAGGGTGGGGAAAAACTTCCCTGAAAACTCCTTTTGCCCAAACCCAAGATACTTGGCAGTGCACTTCAACTGCACCAACCTCACTGCCCCATTTCCCCTCTCCCTCCAAGTATGGAGCAATAGTGTAGCACCAGATGGTCAAGGGAGCATCCCACCCAGAATTGCCCCAATGTATTTTGGCACCTGAGGCAAAACACAAAATGGCAACCACACACTCCGGGGAAGAAGGGGTGGGTGAATATGTACATCAGGCACAAGGAAGAACACTATATCCTTTATGTTGGTTCCTTCCTCATCATTTCATCAGAGAATTATGAAACAATTCATGATAATTATTTCAAAATTACATGAGGTATGATAAGGAGCCATGAAAGTGTGAAGCACCTTCATCTCTCATCCTTTGATTGCTTGGCTTTTGAATAGAGTTTATGGAGTTTGTGAAAGGACTCTCCACTTTAATGTCATTTGTGGCAAGGGGAATTATCACTATTATTGCCCTGGTTTGATAACCAAAACTAAGCTGGAGTTCATTGGTTTGGGTCAATGGAGATTTCTGGTTAATGCAAATCAGGTTCTCCAAGCCAAGCTGAAAATCTGATGCTTGTGATCAGGTGATTTTAGATTCCCCATTTTCAAATGTAAGCCATTCCTTACTTGTCAGGGAGTCTTGATAACAAATGAGCATAGTTAATAAAAAGGAATATATATTGCCAAAACAAACAGAGTTCATCAGGGCCGTCCGTCCATAAATCAAAGATGTCCCTTCTATGGGGTGTGTTTCCAGCGAGACCAGAAACAGCTGAACTTCCTCTTGTGATGTATTTTGTCTTGAAGACCCCCCATACACCTAAACCGTGGGTTAAGGGGTCAGCTCCCACCCCTTCCTCTTTCTTTTGAGAGTGCACATTCGTGGTCTTTCCCGCTCTCTAACCTGCTTTCCTTTCTAGGCCCTGCATTTTGTCCTTCACTAGAACACTGGGAAGCTGCTGGCTGACTCTCCAAAAAGCTGCTATCATGTGCATTCCTAAGGGCGGGGGAGTTGGCTCTCGGCTATAATCCTCCTGTCTTGTAGTTAACCCTCTCTCATCCTGGCTCCTTCCTTCACTGGGAGCTGGCTGCAAACTTCTCTTGGGAGCTGGCTCATTCATGACATTATTGCAGGATTGGGAAGCTGTGATCCTCCAGATGTTGCTGGACTACATCTCCCATCATCCTTGACTGGTGGCTAGGTTAGATGAGGCAGATGGGAGTTTAAATTCATCTACAGCTGAAGTGCCACAGCTTCCTTACCACTACTTTAGTAATTCCAACAACAAAAGACAAAAAGCCAGATAAATCTTACTTATATTTGTACGCAGAACATTGGCAGCACAGGCATCTTCTTCAAAGTTACAAGTTGTTTCTACATTGCCTTCATATGTCAGTCCAGTCTTGTTAAAAGTGAATCTGCATTGCAGAGGTAATGCTGAGGACAGGAACAAAAGAATTACTTCATGGAATATTATTATCATTAATATTATTATTATTTGGTTTTGTGGTTTGCTTAGTTTGACAAGGAGGAGGTGGTGAAATGGGGTTCAAGTTAATAAGATCTTTTTTAAAAAATAAAATGAGTAAAAGCCATTTTAATTACAGTGGTACCTCTACTTACGAATTTAATGCGTTCCGAACACACATTTGTAAGTTGAAAAAATTGTAAGTCGAATCCCATAGGAATGCATTGGGAGAAAAAATCCGTAAGTCGAAGCAACCCTATCTAAAAATTTGTAAGTAGAAAAAAATCCTATCTAAACCGCATCCAAGATGGTGGACGGAGCTCCATTTGTAAGTAGAAAAATTCGTAAGTAGAGTTATTTGTAAGTAGAGGTACCACTGTATTTCCAAGAGGTTTGGAGGTAAACCCTCCCTTTCCCATGGCCCATTTTTTTCTCCCATCCACTTAAATACATTTTTTCTTCTACTATTCAATTACAATCTTAGATGTGAACTTAGCTAAAGGAGCAATGGCTAGACGATGAGCAGCAGGAAGGCAAATTGTGACAGTGTGCAGATTCTGTCCCCCTCACCTGCAGGACCACTTTTCAATCTAAATTGGTCTTATCCCATCATTTAGGCATTGGGGGGGGGGAACATTGGGGATACTAGGGACCCAATGCCAGAACAATCTGTACCATCTCTTACTAGACCTCTTGGGGATAAGATTTTGCATTTAAACCAGTTTTAAGCACAGTTAAATGGACAGGGTTAGATCCAGTTGCAGGTGTTGGTCTGACGCAGTCAAAACCAATGGATATGTATCTGAAGAAGTGTGCATGCACACAAAAGCTCCTACCTATGACAAACTTAGTTGGTCTCTAAGGTGCTACTGGAAGGATTTTTTAATAGGGTTAGATCCAGGTTAAGAGAGTTGAACTTTAAGGGTTCTACTAGCTATGCTGGGGCATCTCACCTATGAAAAAAGTTGACAATGTTTGGTTTTTTTATAGTAATAATAATAATAATAATAATAATAATAATAATAATAATTTATTTATTTATACCCCGTCCATCTGGCTGGGCCTCCCCAGCGACTCTGGGAGGCTTCCAACAGATTAAAATACAATAATCTATTAAACATTAAAAGCTTCCCTAAACAGGGCTGCCTTCAGATGTCTTCTAAAAGTCTGGTAGTTGTTATTCTCTTTGACATATCTGGTGGGAGGGCGTTCCACAGGGTGGGCGCCACTACCGAGAAGGCCCTCTGCCTGGTTCCCTGTAGCTTTGCTTCTGGCAGTGAGGGAACCGCCAGAAGGCCCGTGGCGCTGGAACTCAGTGTCCGGGCAGAACGATGGGGGTGGAGAGGCTCCTTCAGGTAGTACAGTTTGCTAGAATTTTCACCCCTCCCACCACGGATGATCTGGTGGTCAGAGAGAAGGGGGCGGGAACTGTTTAATTGATTTGATCTTTTCCCTGACTTTATATTTTGAGTTAATCTGTCTCTGAGTTCTCTGTCTGCAGTCAGAGTGCATGTTTTTCTCCGTGCTGCATATAAGACAGCCTGTAAATATCTGTAAATATGCTATAGCTTGTAGACAGAAATAAAATGAGGATAAAACCTCTACTTCCTCATCCATCGTTTATTGAAGTTGGAGTTGGTGCTCACAATGTGAAAATTTGGGTCGATGGTATCCTGCTTTAACATGAAGGTGTTCCAGTCGTCCTGCTGGCCCAGTCGGAGCAGAAAAGGGACCCAAGACGTGGACAGAGCCTGGTGTAAAATCATCACAGTTAAGAGGGGGGAAAGGGGGGACTTTCTGGAAGCACATACTGTTCTGCATGATATGGACAAAGTGGAAATACAAACATTTTGATCTCTCTGTCATAACGCTAGGGATTAGACCATCCAATGAAACTAAATGTTGGAAGCTTTAAAATAGACAAAGCCACCAACTTGAATGGCTTCAAACATGGTTTAGACAAATGATGCAGAATTAGGCTACCAGTGGCTACTAAACATAGTACCTTCAGTGCCTAGCCTATTTCAAATATCAGTTGCTGGAAACTACAAGAGGGGAAAGTGCTGCTTCTGCACTGAACTCCTGATCCTATGCATACCATAATCTTCAGGCTTTTGGTGTGAGAAGAGGATCCAGGACTAGGGAGGAACTATCCATTTCAGTTGCCCCTCCTTTCTAATTTTTTTTTATTTGTTGCACTTGCCTCCAAGTGTACATGGTTCTCCGCTCCCCATTTTATCCTCACAAGCACCCTGTGAGGTAGGTTAAGTTGAGGTATAGAGACTGGTCCAGGATCTCCCAGTGAGCTTCAGGGCTGAGTGGGGATTTGAACCCTGGTCTCCTGGATCCTTGTCTTACCCTCTAATGACTACAACACATTAGCTCTCTTAAATTCAGCTCTCCAGATTCCTCTGTCCTCTAAACGTAATTAAAAGTTTCCCATCCTACTGGTTCCCACTTACCTGGAGAAAGCAGGGCCAAGAGGAGGCATGTGCTCAGGAGTGCCTTCATCATTCTAAAAGAGAACTGATCCACGAAGAGACTTCCTGGGATTTATAGGCTACGGGTTTGAGCTGCAGGCAACACGTTGGGGACACATGTTCAGTGAGTTTTGGCAAGAGGAGTTTTTTTCTCTCTCTTTGGCATGAAGACACAGAGAAAATGATGAAATTCAAAGCTCACTGTTGAAATTGTCTGAATATTTCTCCACAATCTCATTAGTTGTCCATAGACACTTTTCAAATTTCTTCCTCTATACACTTCATTCAATTTTTAAATTCTGACAGCACCAAATAAAGGATCTGAGAGCAAAAAGCGAAGGGCAAGCCCCGGAAGCCACTTACAAGAAACCTCCTCAATACAGTCTCCATGTAAGGATTCCTCTTATAAAGAAGAAAAAAGCTTGGATACTAGATCCATCCCAGGAAGGCTGGGAAGGATGGGATGAGCTGTGGGTAAAATGTCGACTTCATATTGCAGCACACGTGGATGCAATGGAGGCTTCAACCAGTAAAACTGATCCACACACAAAAAGGAGGGTGACTCAGTGGCAGCGAAGCCATAACTTCAGGTGCAGGCAAGTAAGGCTGAGGTAGAAAGGATAGTGGTACCTCTGGTTACAAATGCTTCTGTCTATGAATGCTTGGGGTTACGAACTCCACTAACCCGGAAGTAGCTGCTCCTGGTTGCGAACTTTGCCCCAGGATGCGAATGGAAATCGCGCACAGCAGGAGGCCCCATTAGTGAAAGCGGGCCTCAGGATAAGAATGGTTTCAGATTAGGAATGGCCCTCCAGAACGAATTAAGTTCGTTACCAGAGTTACCACTGTAATACCTCTGGTTACTGAAACTTGTTCCAAGAAGTCTGCAAAGTCAGTTGAGGCCATCTGACTAAACTCATTATTAAAAGTAGAAAAAATAATTCTGAGCCAATGCCTCTGCTTTTTGCCTTTTCTTGGTGTGGGATCTTATTGAGTGGGAAGAAGCAATATACTCTTTCTCTGCTTCCAGGCCACTAATCAATGTGCAATGAAAGCCTCAGGGTACTGCTCAGGTGACTGCTAAGGTGGCAAAGCTAGACATAGCTCAAGGTGCCAGGGACACACTGGTAGGCACTGAATAGAATACAATGACTACAAGATCGTTACTGAGAGCTGATTAAATCATTTTACTGAACATTGCCCCTCCTTGTTCTAATTTGTGTCAGATTGTTGTGAAAGGCAGAGGATACTTTGAGTCAGCTGATGTGTTTAGTGATGACTATCCTTAGCCACATTGTCCTGAACTGAATCCAGCTACGTAGTTGTTTATACCTGCTTCGAATCCCATTCTCCATTTTCAGAAGACAAGAAGAACCCCACAGTGTAGGCAGCATCCATCTTGGAGTGGCTGATCAGAGGTCCATGGGTACAGAACTATCATACCAGGAGGGCAGTCACCCACTCCCACTGTTCTCCCCCAGCAACTGGAAATAGTATATCCATCAAATTAATTGCCACTGATAGCCTCTTCCATAACTTTGACTAGTCCACTGTTAAGTCTATCCAACTGTGCCTTTCACTGCTGATGTGGGTTTTCTATATCTCATGGTTTTCTATATTTCTGTATCTCAGTCATTAGAGCAGGCATCCCCAAACTTCGGCCCTCCAGATGTTTTGGAATAAAATTCCCATAATCCCTGACCACTGGTCCTGTTAGCTAGGGATCATGGGAGTTGTAGGCCAAAACATCTGGAGGGCCGCAGTTTGGGGATGCCTGCATTAGAGCATGAAACTCTTAATCTCATGGTCGAGTCTCATGGGGGGAATTGCAGTGGTTGGACTAGATGACTCTTGGAGTTCTTCTAACTCTACAATTATATGATCAAACTGAAGAGTTTTGCTGATGCAGATCATGCTTTGCTTCAGCAGAATTTCTGATGTCCTGGAGAAGGTAATCTAATTTTTCTTAATTATTTTGCTTGTGTTTAGTAAGTTAAAGAAGAAAGATAGGTTTCCTATTTAACGATTAACCCCATAATATCACAAATATTTTTGCTGAGATAGTTGAAAGGAGGTGTAAAGCATGCTTAGTGCAGTTCAGAAGTTAATGTCCTGTATAATTTTTAATGCAGTTCATAGTTCAATTATGGAACTCACATGCATAGGAGGCAGTGATGGCCACCAGCTTAGATGACTTCAAAAGAGGATTAGACAAATTCAGGCAGGGCAAAGTTACTCACAATGGCCGTGTTCCACCTCTGCTTTCAAAGGAAGTTTGCCTCCTTCCTTGATAGCGAAATATATTTCTCATGTTTCCACCACATCCCTCACCAATAAATATATTTGGCTGGAAGGACTGGAGGTGGCGTAAGGATTTCAGCACACTCCTATGCACTGTTGGTGGAAGTAATAACCATTTATTTCAAAGATATTACAATGCAATTCTATATCAGTCTACCTAGATGTAAGTGCCACTGATTTCAATGGGTCTTACTCCCACATACCGTAACATGAATTTGACCAAACTGCAGGAGGTAGTGCAAGACAGGAGTGCCTGGCGTGCTCTGGTCAATGGGGTCACGAAGAGTCGGACACGACTAAATGGCTAAACAACAACAACAACAGTTCAGCATAAATACTCTCCTTGTCAATTCAATAATTCATAGCAATGAGGGTTGATGCCTAGTGGTGAGAATCAGGCCTCAGGATCCGTGTCGCTTCCTTTTTTGCTGTTGATGGAGGGAAATCGGATGCAGGACACAGAGAAAAGAGTGCTATACAGTGGTACCTCCACTTATGAATGACTCGACAACCGAATGGGGTTAATGGCTGTGCGCTTAAGAATGTCTCGACATCCGAAAGGAAACCGTGGCGGTTTCAGATAGGGATTTTTTGACTAATGCATTTTTAGATAGGATTGCTTCGACTTATGAATTTTTCCGTTTCCAATGCATTCCTATGGGAAATCGCGTTTCCAATGGCGTTTTTTGACTTACGATTCTTCGACTTACGAAGGTGCCTTTGGAACAGATTAAATTTGTAAGTTGAGGCACCACTATTTCATGCTTAAAAGGCTTTGGGGAAAAGGCCGTTTGACTCTAGGGCCCTGTCAGAGTCCTCACACCTCCTGCCTGAAGCACATCCTATTGCTGCTTCTTTCAAACCAGAAAGAAGGGGCTTGTCCAACCATTGCACTGCTCCCACACCTCTGTATTGTTTAGCCTGAGCAGTAGTCCAAACCAACTGTGCAAGGAAGAAGCATATACTCAGGAAGGCCCTCATAATGTGGGAGTGATCAAAAGCCAAGGAAGAATGAACCAACAGGTGACCTATGGAAGAAGAAGCTGACTTGGAGGGATTTAGGGACCGAGGAAGGGTGACCAATGATTTCAACTGGGAAGGACTGGTCCAGTGAGGAGCAGGAAATCATGGAAATAGAGAGTGCATGCTTTCCCATAAATCCTATATTTTTATATTGTAGCACAAAGCTCTTTTATCATATTGGATGCAATCTTTTTAAGGAACTCTGTGGGTGTCAGCCAAGTGCCTCTTCCAGTCCAGCCACACCTACACTGTCAATAAGCAGGTGCTTTTTATAAATGTGTTCCTCCCTCGGGCTTTATGGTAAAACTGAGCTTGAAACAAACTAATCCTAATGAGGCACAAAGTAATCAACAATTAGCATGTCACACACATGCTCTTCCCAGAAATCAGGTGAACCTGGAACCTGCTTGTATCCATGGGGGTCATTCAAGTTTGTACTGTCAGTTTTGTACCTTATCAGTATTTTGTTTTTAATGTAGTTATTGTTGTGTCGTGAGTTTTTTAATAGTAGTCATTCAGTGACAGGGCCGGCTCTAGGTGTAGTCTGGGTGGCGCCGCGCGGAAACGGTGCTGCGCGCTGCGCCCACCCACCAGCTGCGTCAAGAAACAGAGCGGGGCGGGGGCGCCAGAGCAATCTCCGCACCACGGCACCCGGGCGCCCGACGTGCTTCAGACGACCCTGTTCAGTGACAACATCTTCTTGATAACCGCTCTTTATTTAAGGCAACAAGACAAGAATGACTCAGAGGACAGGAAAGCTACATTAATAGGGATGGGGAACTAGCTAGAAAGGGATACATTTTGTAGGGAACAATATCAGGCAATCACAGTGCTGCCTTTTGGAGGAAACCAATAAGGCAGAGGATCCAAATACAGCAGCTTAAATGAACCAATAGTAACTGTACCTTCTGGAACCAAAAGGCAGTTACTTTACCCTAAAGCAAACACACACAATTGTAATACAGATATAAAATCCTTTGACTCAATACACAACAGTTATGATAGTTATCTTTCCTCCAATATGAGAGCCAGTAAGCCTCTGAATACCTGTTGTTGCAGATCACAGTGGAAGATGTGATCAGCAAGGGATACACAGGCATTGATGGTTACCATATCCTCTTTGTGGGTCACAAAGTGCTGTTGTCAGTTATGGATAGCATCCTCGCAACGTTCCCAACCCCAACTGACTTTGTAGAAGAACTGTCAGCAATGCAGACTTTGCTAAAAGAGTGTTTGGACTGTGCTTAAAGAGGCCTATAAGATATTGGCCAATGCACACTGACAACCTGGCTCCGAGATTAATGTGGAAGATCAGGTGTGGCTGTCAAAATGTGATTTGCCAAAGAAGGGCAGGTGCAGGATACTGGACCAACAGAGAGAGGGCCCGTTTGAAGTTGTGGACCAGATCAACCCTGTGACATTCTGGCTCCGATTGCCTGTATCTATGAAGATTCACCCCATTTTGCACAGATCAGTCTTGTCACCTCTCGTGCCTGCACACCCATGCTAGGCACCAAGACATGGTAGAAGGAGAGTATGAAGTGGAACAATTCTAGACTCCAGGATGCAAAGAAAGAAGTTGCAATACCTGATTGCATGGAAGGGGTATTGAACAGAAGAAAGATCTTGGGAGTATGCAGAACATGTCCATGCACCAGACCTGCAAAGGGCATTCCATACATGCCACCCCAACTGACCCAAAACCACCAGGGTGAGCGACGGAGGGCTCTGGAGAGGGGAGTGATGTCAGGGACAGGGCAGAGGAGGAATGGTGGAGACCGCCTCCCCAACGTGACCCTTCCAGAGAAGAAGACAGTTCAGAATTACAACAGAGGAAGATGAGGGGAGAAGTTGGGACATAATGGGAGAGTAGCAGGAGGCAGAGCCGGAGCAGCTGGCTGACACATTATCACTAGAAAGCATTTCAGACCCACCATCTCCCTGAACCCTGCGAGCAAAGACAGATGGCCCTAAGAGACAACCATAGAAGGGGTGGTTCTGTTGATGAATGATGAAGTGGGAGAGAAGGGAAGTGGAGATTTACTCAGGACTATGCCATTATTCCAAGAGGCTGCATTGCCAAGCATCTCCCTGTAAACATTGAATAAAAAGCAGATGGGAAGGAATTTTTCTTGTGTTATCTGTTCCTGGCAACCTGCCTTGATTGTTGGTTCCTTTGCCACCTGACAGGTGTTAAAATATACTATTTTAGACTAAATCAGATTTGTTTTTTTCTGTGTACATATTTTTCTCAGATGTTCCCAAATTCCTAATTGACCTTCTTCTATCATCCTTTATTCCGATTTGGTAACAAGGTTCTTACTACACTGCTGTTTTATTTCTCTTAAATAAATATGCAATCCTGTACTTTTTGTGCTTATTTGGATACAGTCTTGATCCAAAGCAGTGCATCAGATCTCTTTGAGTATCCTGTGTGATATATTTTGCTGGAGACATCAGGCAACAGAGAGTGGTCATTTAGCTCCTGCTTTCTGGAATCACCCAGATGTCCTTTGTACCCACAGGTGTTCCCTGGCCCTAAAGGGAAGAATTGTTAGCAAGAGTGTTGTTGTTGTTGTTTAGTCGTTTAGTCGTGTCCGACTCTTCGTGACCCCATGGACCATAGCACGCCAGGCACTCCTGTCTTCCACTGCCTCCCGCAGTTTGGTCAAACTCATGTTGGTAGCTTCGAGAACACTGTCCAACCATCTTGTCCTCTGACGTCCCCTTCTCCTAGTGCCCTCAATCTTTCCCAACATCAGGGTCTTTTCCAAGGATTCTTCTCTTCTCATGAGGTGGCCAAAGTATTGGAGCCTCAGCTTCACGATCTGTCCTTCCAGGGAGCACTCAGGGCTGATTTCCTTAAGAATGGATAGGTTTGATCTTCTAGCAGTCCATGGGACTCTCAAGAGTCTCCTCCAGCACCATAATTCAAAAGCATCAATTCTTCGGCGATCAGCCTTCTTTATGGTCCAGCTCTCACTTCCATACATCACTACTGGGAAAACCATAGCTTTAACTATACGGACCTTTGTCGGCAAGGTGATGTCTCTGCTTTTTATGATGCTGTCTAGGTTTGTCATTGCTTTTCTCCCAAGAAGCAGGCGTCTTTTAATTTCGTGACTGCTGTCACCATCTGCAGTGATCAAGGAGCCCAAGAAGGTAAAATCTCTCACTGCCTCCATTTCTTCCCCTTCTATTTGCCAGGAGGTGATGGGACCAGTGGCCATGATCTTGGTTTTTTTGATGTTGAGCTTCAGACCATATTTTGCGCTCTCCTCTTTCACCCTCATTAAAAGGTTCTTTAATTCCTCCTCGCTTTCTGCCATCAAGGTTGTGTCATCTGCATATCTGAGGTTGTTGATATTTCTTCCGGCAATCTTAATTCCGGCTTGGGATTCATCTAGTCCAGCCTTTCGCATGATGAATTCTGCATATAAGTTAAATAAGCAGGGAGACAATATACAACCTTGTCGTACTCCTTTCCCAATTTTGAACCACTCAGTTGTTCCATATCCAGTTCTAACTGTAGCTTCTTGTCCCACATAGAGATTTCTCAGGAGACAGATGAGGTGATCAGGCACTCCCATTTCTTTAAGAACTTGCCATAGTTTGCTGTGGTCGACACAGTCAAAGGCTTTTGCATAGTCAATGAAGCAGAAGTAGACGTTTTTCTGGAACTCTCTAGCTTTCTCCATAATCCAGCGCATGTTTGCTATTTGGTCTCTGGTTCCTCTGCCCTTTTGAAATCCAGCTTGCACTTCTGGGAGTTCTCGGTCCACATACTGCCTAAGCCTGCCTTGTAGAATTTTAAGCATAACCTTACTAGCGTGTGAAATGAGCGCAATTGTGCGGTAGTTGGAGCATTCTTTGGCACTGCCCTTCTTTGGAATTGGGATGTAGACTGATCTTCTCCAATCCTCTGGCCATTGCTGAGTTTTCCAAACTTGCTGGCATATTGGGTGTAGCACCTTAACAGCATCATCTTTTAAAATTTTAAATAGTTCAGCTGGAATATCATCACTTCCACTGGCCTTGTTATTAGCAGTGCTTTCTAAGGCCCATTTGACTTCACTCTCCAAGATGTCTGGCTCAAGGTCAGCAACCACACTACCTGAGGTGTACGAAACCTCCATGTCTTTCTGGTATAATTCCTCTGTGTATTCTTGCCACCTCTTCTTGATGTCTTCTGCTTCTGTTAGGTCCTTACCACTTTTGTCCTTGATTATGGTAATCTTTGTACGAAATGTTCCTTTCATATCTCCAATTTTCTTGAACAGATCTCTGGTTTTCCCCATTCTATTGTTTTCCTCTATTTCTTTGCATTGCTCATTTAAGAAGACCCTCTTGTCTCTCCTTGCTGTTTTTTGGAAATCTGCATTCAGTTTCCTGTATCTTTCCCTATCTCCGTTGCATTTTGCTTGCCTCCTCTCCTCCGCTATTTGTAAGGCCTCGTTGGACAGCCATTTTGCTTTCTTGCATTTCCTTTTCCTTGGGATGGTTTTCGTTGCTGCCTCCTGTATAATGTTACGAGCCTCCATCCATAGTTCTTCAGGCACTCTGTCCACCAAATCTAAATCCTTAAACCTGTTCCTCACTTCCACTGTGTATTCATAAGGGATTTGATTCAGATTGTATCTTACTGGCCCAGTGGTTTTTCCTACTTTCTTCAGTTTAAGCTGGAATTTTGCTATAAGAAGCTGATGATCTGAGTTACAGTCAGCTCCAGGTCTTGTTTTTGCTGATTGTATAGAGCTTCTCCATCTTTGGCTGCAGAGAATATAATCAATCTGATTTCGATGCTGCCCATTTGGTGATATCCATGTGTAGAGTCGTCTCTTGTGTTGTTGGAAGAGAGTGTTTGTGATGACCAGCTTGTTCTCTTGACAGAACTCTATTAGCCTTTGCCCTGCTTCATTTTGAACTCCAAGGCCAAACTTGCCAGTTGTTCCTTTTATCTCTTGATTCCCTACTTTAGCATTCCAATCCCCTGTAATGAGAAGAACATCCTTCTTTGGTGTCATTTCTAGAAGGTGTTGTAGGTCTTCATAGAATTGGTCAATTTCACTTTCTTCAGCTCCGGTAGTTGGTGCATAAACTTGGATTACTGTGATGTTAAAAGGTCTGCCTTGGATTCGTATCGAGATCATTCTGTCATTTTTGAGATTGCATCCCATTACAGCTTTTGCCACTCTTTTGTTGACTATGAGGGCCACTCCATTTCTACTACAGGATTCTTGCCCACAGTAGTAGATACGATACTCACCCGAACTGAATTCGCCCATTCCCTTCCATTTTAGTTCACTGATGCCCAGGATGTCTATATTTATTCTTGTCATCTCATTTTTGACCACATCCAGCTTACCTCCACTCATGGTTCTTACATTCCAGGTTCCTATGCAATATTTTTCTTTACAGCATCGGACTTTCCTTTCGCTTCCAGGCATATCCGCAACTGAGCGTCCTTTCGGCTTTGGCCCAGCCGCTTCATCAGCTCTGAATCTACTTGTACTTGTCCTCCGCTCTTCCTCAGTAGCATGTTGGACGCCTTCCGACCTGAGGGGCTCATCTTCCAGCGTCATAACTTTTATATGCCTGTTGTCTTTGTCCATGGAGTTTTCTTGGCAGGGATACTGGAGTGGCTTGCCAGTTCCTTCTCCAGGTGGATCACGTTTAGTCAAAACTCTCCACTATGACCTGTCCATCTTGGGTGGCCCTGCATGGCATAGCTCATAGCTTCTCTGAGTTATTCAAGCCCCTTCGCCACGACAAGGCATTGATCCATGAAGGGGCAAGAGTGTTGACATACTACTAATATTCTAGGAGTTTGGCTTGTTTTTAAGAGCCAACAAGAGAACAAGCTCCCACGATGATAGGTCCTTTTCATAAGCTACAGGAATGGAAGGGTTGTATATAACATCTTTTGTAACCTATTTTCTGTGACCTGACTTCTGAACAGCTTTCATCTGCATTTTAACACACACACACACACACACACACACACACACACACCCTCCCTTCCCCATCTTTCTCTTTCCCCTCTCCTTGCTTCCTTCCTTCCCTTTTTCTCATATTTCCCCCTTTCTTTTCTCCTCCCTTTCCTGCTTTTATTGTGTTCTCTCTTTTATACACCCTAATATCATCGTCATTACCATCATTATTATTTTTAATTTTATTTAAATATACCTCTTTCTATTCATTCCCTTTGTATCGGCGTGTTTTTTAGTATTTGCTCATACTAACAGAATTTCGAAGGGATGGAGAAGGGTAATATGTTTGTAATAACATCTAACAAAATGTGGCATTTTCCCTCCTGCTTATTTTCAATGTTTCATTATGTTATGTACTGAGCTGAATCATAGAACAATAGCTCAGTACGTAACACATTATTTAGGGAATCCACTAAAGGGGGTGCAATAAGGCATTGCTATGATATGTATCTAAAACACATGATGATATGAAAAATTGGTCTGAGCTTTAAAAATAAAATGAAATGCTTAATGTGCTGCAAGTGGTGGTAAATCTCAACCTGGTGCCAGTAAACCAGGTGGAGAGGTGGAGAAGTGGCATCTCCCAGGGGAGAGGCTGGGTGAGAAAAGGAAAGCTCCAATGTGAAAATGGGGAGGGCCTGTCATTGGGAGCCAGGGAGTGTGCTTGTGACTTGTCAATGCTGTGACTTGTTTGCAAAGTATTTTGAGGCTGAATCTGAAGGGGTGTCCAGAGCACTCACTGTCTAGCCCTGTTGTGTTGGATGAGTATCAGTTGGTAAGATTTTGCCCCTCTTGTCTGAGGAAAACTAGCAGGAAGGGGGGGGGGGCTGACTGGATCAGGGAGGTGACTAATGTCTCCTTGCAAGAGGGGGTGGTCCCTGCCTACTTGAAGGAGGCAGTAGTGTGCCATCATCACAGATGGGTTACGTGGATGCTCCTCCCCTGGTTATTTCATGGTGGCCCTCGGGGGTGGGCTTTCTTGGATGGGACTTATGGGGTGGAGTGTCATATAACATCATCAATCAAACTCTAGAGGGGTGGGACATGATCAATTGACAGGAGGCAGTATCCTTATACTACTGATGCCTTGGCCTGTAGATCAGTGTCAGGAGAGATGAACTGGCTGAGTTCTGTGATGGTAAAGCATTGACTGGAAAGCTGAACCTCAATCCTGATACTGAAGCTGCTCCACCATGATTGCCCCAAGGGTCCTGTAACTTTCAACCTTTCTGTTTGCTATACATGCTTCTCTATTCTAAATTATTCATCTAAAAGAAGTCTTGGGGTTTTTAAAAATCAATTGGTAATGGAAGAAAGACTAAAAACTTAATTATAAAAAGGCAGGATGATTATAAGGGGAATAGTTTGTTGGGATCAGTGCTATTTTTCTAGATTTACAGGTTTACAGAGCTCACCATGAACTTCTTCCTTGTTCTCTTAAAATGGTAATGGCACCCACCAGAGAGGTGCCGGAGCTGAAAAAAATGCTCCAAGTTAAATTCTTCAAAGGAGAAAACCTTTATCTGAGAAAACGTCTGGTTGTAATAATGATTTTAGCTGTGTAGTGTATTTTATTTTGTTTTTATTTTGTTTTATGTATTTTATCTTTTGTAATCTCTTCGGCTAAACCAATAAATAATAATCACATTTGTATCTGAAAGAAACAGATCCAAGAACCAGCATTTTATTTCTCATAAACATTTATTTTGTATTGTAATAATCATAATGAAAACTTAAATGTTTTTTAATGATACACTACAGGGTTCTTTGAAGTTAGAACCCCCACATTCTGACCCCTTTTTCTCTACCCCTGCTTCCCTTTATCTCCACCAAAAGCAGAAAAGAAATAACCAGACTTCCTGAGTCCTGAATTTCACCAGTAGGCCTCCAATTCCCCTTCATTGCCTACACTGTGCAATTTACTCTTTATGTTCAGGCTAGTGTGATATTCGTGAAGCATTATAACATCTTTCTTGCGCAACAAAAAGGACAAATTTTCCTGCTCCAACTCTCCTTCCTTTTTTTCGGATGGCACAAAAATCTGTTGTTCCACAGCCTTGGAAAGTGAAATCATAGCTGATAAAAAGAGCTGGGGGGGGGGGGGAGAGATGCTGACATTAGTCCTTTACCCAGGGACTAGGAGATTGTGCCTGTGATGGCGAATGAGAATTTTAATAAGTTAATTTTAAAATATGTATATTTCAGAAACCTGAAAAATATTATAATTTCATCCAAACATGAATATACAAGAATACTACTACTAATAATTTATTATTTATACCCCACTCATCTGGCTGGGTTTCAAAATTTTCAACATTAGAAGTTCAGGTAAAAAAATAACTCAGATGTAATTTAAAATTGCCATCATACCCAACGGACTCTCAAGACATGAAGATTATGAATAAACAGGTTATAGTTATAAAATATACTGAAATTAGAGGATGTGAAAACAGGCCTGGAGTGTGTGGACCTGGCATTAATCAAGCTGGAGGTGCACTCCATTGTCTCTCAGGATGGTTGGATGCCAACTGAGGCTCCCTCATTGCCCCACTATAAATAATAATAATTATTATTTATTTATACTCCGCCCTCCCCAGTCAAAACTGGGCTCAGGGTGGCTAACACAAACAAAACCACAACAAAACATAAAAAAGAAAAACAATTAGTTAAAATACAGGTTAAAATACAATTTATATTTAAAAATTTAAAAATTTTAAAATGCATCCTCATTTTAGATAGGAGGTTTTTCGACTTACGAATTCTTAGATGGGGATGCTTCGACTTACGAATTTTTCCATTTCCAATGCATTCCTATGGGAAATCGTGTTTCCAATGGCACTTTTCGACTTACGAATTTTTTGACCTACGAAGGTGCCTTTGAAATGGATTAAATTTGTAAGTCGAGGCACCATTGTACATAATAAACATGTTTTTTGAGTGAGGGATATAGTTTGTCCTGGATTGCATCTCAGTGGTAGAGAGATCCAGATGCAACAGGGGTGGAGGAATCAATGCATTTTTTTACTTTTGTTTGGAAGGGTATTTTATATGCACATCTCACTTTTAATCCTCCTTCTGTATAAGCAAGTGGCATTATGAGAGATAAAAGACACAGTCCAGGCAGGCAAAACACTAAGGAAAGGTGCAGAGTGGGGCCAGTGAGAGATGTGTTCCCACTCACTTTTCCAGCAACATGAAAGGGAAAGGGAGGGGGGAGAGAAGGAAAACAGGAGGGAGTCTGTATGACCCAGCCAATGACTAGGCCTTTCCCCCCTGTCTGAGTAGCAATGTTACCTATAGAAAGAACTCCTTTAAAAACAACACACTGGGTCTCATTCTCAAGGCAGTTGACGGTCGTCTCACTTTTACACTTTTCGGTTCCTTTGGAGAAGCAGGCTGGACACCGCAGACCATTTTCAGCCCGCATGTTGCGATCAGGAACTGCCAAGATCACAAATATATGGAGCATGTTAATGGTTTTGTCTGTTTTTGTATCTTTGTGTGATAATTTGCTTACTTTGCCAATTAAAAGACTGACCTGGACCAGCTTGAGACTGATTTAGGAGGACACTTGGACAAGATACGTGGGTTGTAAGGTCAATATTTGAAAAAGTTGAACGTTAACTTGAAGGAACCATAAACTGTTCATGAGCTGTTCATGAGCTTAAGTATCCAATTATTCTGCTTGAAATAGATCATTCACAGGCTAATCATGCATAGGGAATTTTATAAAGGTGTCTTAAACTTTGTATTCTTGGCCCAGTTTTTTGGACTTATCCACTGGGTTAATAAACCTAGGCCAAGGTCATACTTTTGGCTCTTTAGACACCTCTTGATTCTAGCAAATTATCATGATTTATGTCAGAGGCAATCTACTTGTGAGGTGACCATCTGCAGAAGTGGGTCATTAAAATAACAGATTAAGGAATGGAGGCTGCAGGGCCGTCTTTAGGCCCAGGCTGGGTGGCGCGATGCGCCAGGGCGCCTGGCCACCAGGGGCGCTGAAGGGATGCTGAACGGCTGGTGTCCGGCTGAGCGCGGCAGCCAGGAGCTCCATGTGAGGTGGCAAAAGCGACGGCAGTAGCAGCGAGTTGCAGAACCAGCGAGATTCCTGCCTAAAGTGGCATCAGGCGCCTTATTCTGCAAGAAGAGGAGAGGACCTTGACGAAGAGGCTCCAGCAGCTCCCCGCAGTAGTGAAGGTTGAGTGAGTTGCCTTCTCCTCAGGCAGTGGGTCATCTAGTCCAACCCCCTGCAATGCAGGAATCTTTTGCTCCGCATGGGGCTCGAACCCACAACCCCGAGATTAAGAGCCTCATGCTCCGCCGATGGAGCTCTGTCAATAGCACAGTGGGGACCTCCTGTTGCGCTCCATCGAGGCGGCGGATGGGAGGGAAGGGGGGGCACCCGAGGGATCCCTGCACCACGGCACCAGATAGGCTTAAGACGGCCCTGGGAGGCTGCTCCCTGTATAATAATAAAACCAGGGTTAGGTTTTATTAGAATATGAGGGATGTAACTGTTCTCAGGAAAAGACAAGCTTCCAAGGCAAGGATCTTACTGTGCCTATGAGAGGGGCAGAACTCCTTGTTGTGGACACCTTCATTGTAAGATTCAGGTTGTATATATTTATAAATAAATAATAAAGACACCACAATGTTGGCTGTGTATTTTGGTCCCACAAGAAACACAGACCTTGGGTGGAAGCATGCCTGGTACTTCTGAAATCTCAAATTACTTGGATATTGGGGTGCTGTCTAACAACATCTTAACATCCAGTAAAAATATGGCTGGGACAAGGGGCACTGGCATTGTGCAAGATAAGATCCTCCCACCTATCAGAAGGAGGATCTGATCCTGCAGGTTGCTGCTACAAGGGGCAGGAAGAAGGAGAGACCTGTTTGGAAAGGCAACCCATCCTTTCTCAAGCAGAGACATAGTTGCCCTGTAGGTCCCTCTTTTTCACAGTTTCTCCTCATGTCTGCCTCTCCGTCCTGCCTGACTCTACCCCCCTTGAGAGGCCCTAATAGTCCTGAGCTGCTCAACCGAACCTGTATCCATCTGGGGCTGACTCTCCCCATTTGAATGAAGCTCAGGTCCTCTGAGTACTGCTAATATACTAGGGATCCAGGCCTTCACCAAATCCAGTGCATAGCCCTAACATGCTAAGGATTTCAGAATACCTGGAAGTAAGAAACAAAAAAACAAGCAGCATTGATGTTTATTGACGCTGAAAAGGCATTTGATAATATATCTTGGTCATTTATGCATAAGGTTCTGGAAGAGATGGAATTTGGTTTAGAAGAGGAATAGATTCAATTTATTCAGAGCAACAAGCAAGATTAATTGTTAATAATGTTAGTACAGAAAAATGTAAAGTCATGAAAGGGACAATACAAGGATGCTCCTTATCACCATTATTGTTTATTTTAATATTAGAAGTCCTAGTGAGAAATATAAGAGCAGGGGGGGGAACTATTAGAGGAATAGTAGTAGGAAATAAAGAATATAAGTTGAAAGCATTTGCAGACAACCTAGTTGTAACGGATGCTGACCCCACAAATGCACTATTGAAAGTATTAGAAAAAATACAGAAATTCGGACAGGTATTAGGTTTTTAATTGCATGAACAAGACTAAACTCTTAGTGAATAATGTTTCAGAGCAAGATAAAAAGGAGATACAACAGAAGACAGAGATAGGTATTTTTAAAAAAGTTAAATATTTGGGAATATGGTTGACAGCTAAGAATATTAATATATTTAAAGACAACTATGAAAATTATGGAAAGGAAAAAGGGAAATTAGAAATCTGGAGGATGAATTTGTCAATATTAGGCAGAATATCAGTGATCAAGATGAATGTTTTGCCAAAAATGTTGTTTTTATTCAAATCAATCCCGGTGACAAGCAATGTGAGCTGCTTCAAAGAGTGGCAAAGAGATATTTCAAAATTTATCTGGAGAGGGAAGAATCCAAGAATAAAACATAAATTATTAATAAATGTTAAAGACAGAGGAGGCTTCTCTCTACCAGATTTAAGACTATATTATGAAGCATCCTGCATTTGCTGGATCCGGGATTGGATAATTCTAAAGCATGGTGACCTGCTGGATCAGGAAGGTCATGATACAGGTAATAGATTTGGTTGGCATGTGTATTATGGTATCATAAGGCCAAAGTGCATAGAAGATTTCATAATCATATAATAAGAAATGTGATTTTTAAAGTTTTGGAGAAATATAAAGATTTGCTAGAACAAAAAAACACTATTGTGGCTTTCCCCATTAGAAGCAGTATCTTTTTAAAAAAAGTAAATATGAGGACAGATTGGTTGACATATAGATAGCTATTAACAGAAACAGATAATCAATTAAAATTAAAAGGTTATGAAGAAATCAGTAGGAAAGTAACAGACTGGCTACAATACTTTCAATTAAATGAAACCTTTAAAATGATAAAAAGAAAGGATTTACAGGTAGTTATGAAGTGTCAAAGTTTCAGAGAAAAATTGTAGAAAACAATACAAAATTACAGTGAAAATGTATAATTTGCTTCTGGAGTGGTATACCAAGGAGGAACAGGTCAAATGTGTGATGATAAAATGGGCAAAAGAAGTGTGACATAATATACAAATGTCAGACTGGGAAAGGCTTTGAAACACAAAAAATAAATTTACTGCATGTACCCCACTGAAAGAAAATTATAATAAAATTATGTACCTGTGGTATTTCACCCCAGTTAAACTAGCAAAAATATACAGAACAAGATCCAACAACAGAGGGTACGTTTTATCATATGTGGTGGAAATGCAAGGTCATTAAGAACTTCTGGGAAATGATCTATGATGAAATGGGGAAAAATATTTAGAGGAACTTTTGTTAAAAAAACCAGCAGCCTTTTAATTAGGTATTATAGGAGCAGAGGTTCCAAAAGACCAGAAGAAATTGTTTATGTGTGTTACAACGGCCACCCAGACATTGCTCGCCCAAAGCTGGAAAGAGGAATCAGTCCCCACCAAAGAAGACTGGCAAACCAAGTTAATAGACTATGCTGAAATGGTGAAATTAATTGGAGAGCTCAGAAACCAAGATGATGAGAAATTTAAAAAAGAATGGGAAATGTTTGTTATATATTTACAAAAGTACTGTAATCATCTTAATACATTGGCAGGTTTTTAAAAACACTTGTAATTTTAGAGACGGTACAGGAAACTTGACGTTAAAATACCAATTTGGAGTAGAAAGGATATGCAGTAAAAAAAAAAAATTTCTTTTTCCTTTTTAAATTTTTTGATGTAGTGTTTGTTAGTGTTTGTTCTCTTTTGTTTATATGTGATGTTTGTTACACTTGCAGAACACCCAATAAAAACATTATTTCTTTTAAAAAAGAAAGGATTCCAAAATGATGCAGAAACTTACGGCTGAGAGTTTCATAGTTACACAGGTTAGTGTTGCAGCAGTGCCTCTTCATCTCAAAGAATTTGCCATCTGCTGCAGTGAAGCTGTAATGGCCTGAGAAGCAATAGCTGGATGACGAGCACTTATTCAAAAGTTGCACTCTGGCTATCACTATGAAAAAGAATTTGAACGAAATATTTAGTTTGGGGGTGGGGGGGGGGGGCGGGATGCTGGTCTATTGCTCCTAAGGCACATTCATTGTAATGGTTCCAAGTTTCTGTGTTGCCTGAATCAGGACCATTTCAAACTAACAATATGGAAAAGTATTATTAAATTTGGCAATGTAATGTATGCAGAACTTCATTTCAGGTCAAATTTGTAGCACGAAGACTCATGCCTTCCTCTATGAATCTGATAATGCACCTGCCATACACTGCACTCTTTCTGCTACTTGATCTTAACAGTTTGCAGGTTGGGGTGTCGTTACGGCATGTGTCTGTCCTGGGAAACGGGGGCCCTGATGGAGCCACAGCAACGTGTGGCCGGTACAGCTAGTTTGGAATGTATGTAGAACGTCATTTCAGGATAGGTTCGTAGCACGAAGGCTCATTGCTTGTTCTGTACATCTGTCATACACCAAACTCTCACTGATAGTCTATCACAGGCATCCCCAAACTTTGGCCCTCCAGATGTTTTGGACTACAATTCCCATCTTCCCCGACCACTGGTCCTGTTAGCTAGGGATCATGGGAGTTGTAGGCCAAAACATCTGGAGGGCTGCAGTTTGGGGATGCCTGGTCTATCATAACAGTTTGCAGGGTGGGGTAAATGCTTCCCGGAACTGCTGTTGCCCAACACAAGACACTTGGCAAGACACTTGCATTGCACCAACCTTACTGCCCCCTTGCCCCTCTCCCTCCAAGAATGTAGGAGTGATGTTGGAACAGATGGTCAAGTGAGCACCACCATCCCACCCAGAATTGCCCCAAGGCATTTTGGCACCTGAGGCGAACCACAAAATGGCACCCACACCCACCTGGGTAGAAGGGGTGGGTGAATCAGGAACAAGCAAAGGGATCAAATCAACCTTAACCAATGGTTGAAGTAGGAACCAAAGTTTGTCAAAGTGGAGGAGCCACTCTGAATCAAGCTGGGTAACTGAATCCCATTTTAAGAGGCAAACTACAGGAATACTTCCTTTATATTGGTTCTTTCCTCATTGTTTCATCACTAAGAATTATTTCAAAAAAATTAGGGGGGAACGACATAGAGCCATGAAAGTGTGAAGCACCTTCAACTCCCATCCTGATTACACAGCTTTTGAATAGTTTTTATAGAACTGTGAAAGGACTCTCAATTTTAAGGTCATTTAGGGCGAAGGGGATGTTCAGCTTATATTCCAGGCTTATTGTCCTAGTTTGACAACCAAAACTAAGATAGAGTTCATTGGTCTGGGTCAATAAGGATTTCTAGTTAATGCAAATCAAGTTCTCCAAGCTTGACGATCAGCACCCAAATTCGGCCACTGGTTGTGATCAGGTGATGTTAGATTCCCCATTTTCATATGCAAGCCATTCCTTACTTCAGATGTTGTTGGACTGCATCTCCCATCATCTCTGACTGGTGGCCTGGTTAGCTGAGGCTGATGGGAGTTCTGATTCATCTACAGCTGAAGTGTTACAGTTTCCTCACCTCACTTTTTCATAGTTGAGTTGCCCCAGCATAGACTTTTATATGCTAGTTAGTAGAACCCTTAAAGTTCAGAGCACTTTCCTATACAGAAGGGCACACGACAGGGATGCCCACTTTCTCCCCTTTCATTTATATTAACACTGGAAGTATTAAATGAGGCTATAAGAAAGGAAGAAGGAATAAAGGGTATAATGTTTGGCAATAATGTGTATAAAATCAGAGCATTTGCAGACGATATGATAGTAATGGTAGAAAATCAAATAAACAGTATAAATAAACTATTAGAGAAGATGGAAGAATTTGGAAAGGTAGAAGGATTTAAATTAATTAGAGAAAAAACTAAGGTAATGGTTAAAAATATGAATGAAACAGGAAAAAAGAATTTCAGAAAAAATCAAGCGGTCTGCAAATTGTTAAAAAATAAAGTACTTGGGGATTTACATAACAATGAGGAATATTAATTTGTTTGAGGATAATCATATAAAAACATGGAAATAAATAAAACATCAATTGGAAATTTGGCAGAGATTAAAATTGTCAATGTGGGGGAGAATCTCAACGATTTAGATGAGTATATTACCAAAAATACTTTTCTTATTTCAAATGAATCCGGTAATTAGTAAATATGATATATTTGAGAAATGGAAAAGGGACATATCTTGATGAGTATGGCAAGGCAAAAAGCCACAGATTAAATACGAATTGTTAACAGATCTTAAGGAGAGGGGTGGGTTTGGACTCCCAGACTGGAAAATCTACTATCAGGCAGCATGTTTAGGATGGCTAAAAGACTGGATCATTTTGGAAAAAACAGAGATTTTAGATCTTGATAGATGGAAGCTTTGGATGGCATGCCTATTTAATTTACGACAAAACGGCAGTAAATAATGACTTTTTAAACCATATAATTACAGGATCTCTATATAAAGTATGGATAACTTATAGATGGTTGCTGGAACCTAAGATACCATGGTGGGTATCCCCACTAGAAGTACTGGCACTAAAAAGAGTAAATATGGAGAAGGGCTGGCCAACATACCAACAATTTATAACAAGAGAACATGGTGAGGTTAAAATAAGACTTTACGAGGAAGTCAAGAATTATTACAATACCATCAGATACTGCATATCTTTAATCAAGATTTTAAAAAAGGATTTGACCAGGAAACATCAAAACTACAAAGCGAACTTTTGCAACCAAATAAAAAAATAATATCGAAATTATATAACTTGCTCCTCGAATGGGAACTGAAAGATGAGGTAATAAAAGAACCAATGATAAAATGGTCTCAAAAGTTGGTCCAAATAATACCGTTAGATAGTTGGGAAAGGCTATGGAAAACCGACATAAACTTCACGGTGCGTTACTCGATTAAGGAAAATATAATGAAGACGCTCTACCACTGGTACCTCACCCCAGTTAAATTATCAAAGATGTATAAAAAAACAAACAAACCTCTGCTGGAAATGTAAAACAGAGGTTGGGACAATGTACCATATGTGGTGGGGGGTGCAAGCTGGTGAAACAATTCTGGACCATGATACATGAAGAACTTAAAAAGATATTTAGGAGCTCAATTTTTAAAAAAAACAGAGGCATTTTTATTAGGTTTAGTTTCAAATGACTTCCCTAAAAATAAAAGGAATGTATTCCTGTACGCAACCGCAGCAGCCAGAATCCTATTGGCAAAACGTTGAAAGTCTGATAAAACACCTGAAGTAGTAGAATGGAGAACTAAAATGTTTGAGTTTGTGGAGATGGCAAAACTAACAGCATCAATTAGAGGATGCTTGACTCAAGAAAATAAGAAAGAGTGGGAATGAGTAAAGGAATATATGGAAAAAGTTGGTCCTGGAGTCTGAAATTTAATATGCTCTAATTAAAATAAGCCGCAAGGAGATACAAAATACAATAGAATAGTAATGACATGATAAATAAGATAGTGGGCAATGCAACGATAACAAAAAGAATAGTAGGCAAAGAAGATTGCACATGGGTGAAGGGAAGCACGGGGGTGGGGAAGGGAGATGAAGGTATTGAAACTGTAAAAGGATCTATGATTCCTATGTTTGAATATGTACTGAACTGTTTTCAATTGCTCTTTTGTTTTTTGTTTTTGAAAATTTAAATAAAGTAATACAAAACGGGGGAGGAGGATAATCAGAAACCACAGCTTTGGTGGGTTTTCAAGCATAATTTCCCTGGTTTAGACACAATGGCAAACTTCCCAAATCAGGATGGGACAAGGGGGGGGGGAGAAAATAAATAAAGTCCAAATATCTTAACCTGGATCTAATCCAACAGCAAAAGACAAAGTCTTACTTAAATTTGTTCGCAGAGCACTAGCAACACAGGAATCTTGGTTGGCGTCGCAAGGTGTTTTCAAATAGCCATGAGATGTCAGTCCAGTCTTGTTATAGGTAGCTCTGCACATCCTAGCTAATGCTGAGGACAGGAGCAAAAGATTACTTCATAGATTATTATTACCATTATTATTATTTGGTGTTGTGGTTTGCTTAATTTGACACAGAGGAGGAGGTGATAGTGAATTAAAACTTTTAAATTTTAAGGGGTCCAAAATAATAAGCATTTTAATAGAATAATATGAAATGATATGAGTAAAGCACTCATTAATTAAAACTCTTGAAGCCATTGGCCAAATCACTGGTTGAATAATTTCAAAGAGGTGGGGAGGGGAACCCTCCCTTTCCCATGGCCAACTTGTCCTCCCATCCTGACTCCCACTTAATTACATTCTCTTCCCACTGTTTCATTACATGCTTAGATCAGAGCACAAATTGATTGAGAAGAAGACTCTCAGTGGCTACAAATCATGATGGCTATGAACTGCGTCCAATATAAAAAGTAGCATATTTCAGATATAAGTTGCTGGAACCCACAGTAAGCCAGAGTGTTGCTGCTGTGCTGAGGTCCTGATTGTGTGCTTCCCATAGACAATGGGTTGTCCAGTGTGAGGACAGGATCCGGGACTAGTGATGAACAAATCAGTTTTGCTTGCTCTCAATATAAATTTTTTCAAATTTATTTATTTATTTATCTGCAACCACTTCCTCCAAGAAACTCAAGGCTGTGTACATGGTCCTCCCATCCCCATCTTATCCCCAGAAGATTTCTGTGAGGTAGGTTGAGCTGAGGAATAGTGCCTGGTCTAGGATCCCCCAGTGAACTTCGTGGCTGAGTGGGGGTTCAAACCCTGGCCTCCTGGATCCTTGTCTAACACTCTAATCACAACAGCATATTGGCTCTCTTAAATTCAGCTCCCCAGATTTCCACAATCAACGAGGAGTAGGAGTAGGAGTAGCAAATCTGGATCCTCACCAGTGGGTTTCTGTGATCTTTTCCAAGGGATGGTTTCTTTCTTATTAAAATGTATTTAATTTCTTCCTGCTATGATCATACTTTGTTTTCTTCCCTTTCCTAAGCAACTTTTACTCTCCATTCCAATGGAATTACTATTCTGTCCTATTTTCTAAGTCAAATTTTCACTCCCTCTCCCACTGAAGAGCACTTTCCCTGCATTTTGAAATCATATCCAACATTTTCATCTGACAATCTCTTGCCTTTGCACACCCCTTCTGTTTCCACACCTAACCATCTCTCTCTCTCTCTCTCTCTCTCTCTCTCTCTCTCTCTCTCTCTCTCTCTGTGTGTGTGTGTGTGTCTGTGTCTGTGTCTGTGTCTGTGTCTGTGTCTGTGTCTGTGTCTGTGTCTGTGTCTGTGTAAACACACAAACATATATTAACACACACAGAGAGAGGGGGGGGAATCCATGATTTGTGTATATTGCTGGAACTCAATAGAAATAAACTTGACTTGACTCTCCCCTACTTCCTCTTGGCAACTCAGCAGTCCTTGCCCCCATTGTGTTGATCTGCACTCCTAACTCCCCTTCCCTCCCAAGCAGCAAGTTCTCTTCAGTGTCCTCTAAAGGTAATTTAATGTTCCACATCTTACCTGGAGAAAGCAGGGCCAAGAGGAGACATGTGCTCAGGAGTGCCTTCATCATTCTAGAAAGGTTAGGAGACTCAGAGCAGAGATGGAGCAACAAGGGATTTGATGCAGGTAGAGGCTTGCCTGGAGAGATTTATAGGCCATGGTCTCATGTAGCAGGCAACTCTTGGGAACAAATAGTTCAGTGAGGTGTGGAAATGGAAATTGTTTGTTCATTACAAAGATAAAGAGGGACATATTGAAATTCAAAGCTCACTGTTGGAATTGTCTAAATTATTTCTATGATCTCATTACTTGTTAATAGATACATCTCAGATTTATTCCTAATAATAATAATAATAATAATAATAATAATAATAATATTTCTACCCCACCTATCTGACTGGATCACCCCTGCCACTCTGGGTGGCTTCAAGGATATACAGAAACATTCTTCTTCTTCTTTGGCGATCACTTGTAGCCGAGTAAGATTGTCTTCCATAAACACGGTTTTAACAATGAGTCCGTAAGTGACTGTGGAGGCCAATTCTGGACCCACATGTCCTTCCACAGTGGGGACATTGGTTCCCGGGTGGGAGTTGATCACAGTGTGGATTTGCCAAGTGTGCCTTCCTCTTAGCACGTTTCTCCCTTGCATCCTGAGTTCGAGTGTCTTCAAAGTCCATGACACCTTTGGTAAAAGCTGTTCTCCAACTGGAGCGCTTGCAGGCCGGTGTTTCCCAGTTGTCAGTGTTTAAACTACATTTTTATAGATTTGCCTTGAGACAGTCCAAAAAAACCTTTATTGCGTTAACATACAGCCATAGCAAAATAAAACAATACAAAATGCCAGAGACAAGCAACAAAGCATAATTCAAGGCGATATTGCTGGCGTAATAACATTTAAATTACCCTAAGACAATAATGCAAAGATTTAGGTGCCAGCACCAAAAATCTAATATGCGGATATATGTAAAGCATAAAATAGCCCCAAATAGGCTCGGCACATTAAGTTAAAAATGAAATAGAGAGAATTAAAACAGGTCCAGGTCTAGGACACACTTCCCTGCCAGGGTAGCCCTGAGTTTCAGAGCCTGCACTATGAAGATTGCCACCCCACGTGAAATTTGGGGATTTGCATCCACAAGAAGTGATTTCAAACAGTCTTCCTTAGATGTAATGGTGGACGAGATCAAGAGGAGGAGCTTAGATCTTATTGGCTCATAAATGGGACAATAGAAAAAGATATGTAGGAAGTCCTCTATTTCATTCATTGTGCATGGTCATAGGCGCTGAGTAATAGGGGTCTTAGAGTAAATCCCCTGCAGGAAGGCCGTGGGTATAGAATGGAAACTTGCCATAGTAAACGCTCTTCTCAAATTGGGCTCCGTCAGGTCTATCAAGTAGTTGGCAAGTGATCTTACCACTTACACTTTAGGAAACCACATAGAGAGGCGGGCTGTGGTGGACCGTGCCCGGTCCATGGCCTCGTTCCTTGTAAGAATCCAGGCCCGAATTTTATGTTGGTCCCAGGATGACAGTGTGTCGAATTCTGGGAGGGAGTGGCGTGTAATAAGAGTCTCCATACCCTTAGACCATTCGTTGCTATGGGAACAAGTTAAAAAGGCTTGCCTGGCTAATAGGGAACCTGGGACGTTTATTAATTTACAATAAAAACTGATAATTCTAATGTGGGCTCTCGCAACAATGGAGGGGAGGCCCAGTTCTGTTCTTAACTGTGCAGCAACTGAGCCCTTGGGGAGACCCAGTATCTTTCGTGCAAATGAGTTTTGTAGAATCTCCAGCCGTTGTAGTATTTTTAAATTCCACCCCCAAATTTCAACCCCATACAGTAACATCGGGAGGACTTTGCTGATAAATGTTTTTCTAATTGGTGGAACCAACTGACCACCTTTTGCATAGAAGAATTTCTCCAAGGCTTTGCTGGTTCTACGGGCGGCCAGGATGGTCATATTTAGGTGAGCTGACCATTTAGGTGAGCTGACCAGCTAAGCCCATGCTGAAAAGTGATACCCAAATATTTGAATGCTGAACAATATTCAATGGGGTGGCCCTCAAAATTCCAGAATGACTTCCGAGTTTTCGTGCCAAAAGTAAGAATTTTGGTTTGGGCGAAATTGATTTTGAGGGAGTTGGTATCACAATATGTCATGAGCCCTCTGAGCATGTTGTTTAGGCCCTGCTTGGTTAATGAAAGTATCACCATGTCGTCCGCATAGAGTAATATGGGGATCTTGAGCTGTTGTAAGGAGGGGGCAGATTGATTTAGGGCCTTCATAGTTGTAACAATGTCATTGAGACAGTCTTTAAACCTCTTTTGTTGACTACCATCATTACGCTTTCCATTTTTAAGTTCAGAATAGAGTAGTTGCTTTGGAAGACGATAATCAGACATCTGCACATGACCAGTCCAATGAAGCTGTTGTTGAAGAATCATTGCTTCAACACTGGTGATCTTTGCTTCATCCAGTACACTTAATGTGTAAGATTTTTCGGAGACACCATTAGCTTTGTAAACAAGCATTTTGGTTTCCCTGCGAATGTCCTGGTCCTCAAACACTCTGAGAAGGCCACACTTGCAGAGCTCAGGTGATGCTGGATTTTGGCATCAATGTTGACCCTTGTGGAAAGATAACTACCTAGGTAGGAGAAGTTGTCTTCTAAAGGTTCTATAGTTATTTATCTCCTTGACATCTGGTGGGAGATCATTCCACAGTGTGGACACCGCTACCAAAAGTCTCTCTGCCTGGTTCCCTCTAACCTCACTTCTCAAATTGAGACAACTGCCAGAAGACCCTCAGAGCTATGTCTCAGTGTGTGGGCCTAATGACAGGGATGGAGACTCTCCTTCAGAGAAAGCCTGGATATTAGATTCACATGGAAAGGGCTGTGGGTGCACAAGGATGCAATGGAGGCTTTAACCAGTAAAACCGATCCTCCTGTCTTGGCCATGGTTTCCAAAGGGTAAAAGGGTTGAAGTGAGAGCTCAGGAGTTGAATGTGCCAATGGCTGAGAGAGTGTCAGGTATGAATCAGCCACTCTATGCGCCAGAATCGATTTACCGGTACTCGTGCTGACCACAGGGCCCAGAAAGTTTTCTGCAGGCAAACACCTGCTCGCTCGGCCTGAAAGTGGAGATGAATGCTGCACCCCAAAGTCGAATTCAACTGCTCATAACCATCCAGGGGTCCATTACCTTTACTTTTACTTTTACCTTCACCTGATACCCAAAGTATGTTCACCTTATGTTTCAATGGGTGAGGGACAGCTTTGGGCCTATCTCCTTCTTCTCTTTCCATTGCTCTTGGACGCAACCAATACCCTCATTTCCCGCTCATACTATCACTCAAGGTATTTTTTTTGCCAAACAAAGTTCAGAAGGAACAGAGGGCATTCTGCAGAGGAGAAACCTTTTATCTAACAAAACGTCTGATTTTAATAATGATTTTTTCCCTGTGCAATGTATATTATTTTGTTTTTATTGTATTTTATGTATTTTATGTTTTGTAATCTCTTTGGCTAAACCAATAAATAATAATTGCATTTGTATCTGAAAGAAACAGATCTGAGAACCAGCAATTTATTCACCATAACCATTTATTTTGCATTATAATGATCACAATGAAAACTTAACTATTTTTAATGATACACTGCAGGATTCTTTATAATTAGAATCCACAATTCCCATATTCCGACCTCTTTTTCTCTGTCTCTTGCTTCCCTTTACCTGGATTTCACCACTAGGCCTCCAATTCCCCCTCATTGTCATGGGTTTGGGAATACACAAGGAGGAAGTCTACACTTGTCCCATTTACCCTTCCTGTTCAGGCTGTTGTGATATTTGTGAAGCATTATAACATCTTTCTTTGGTAACATATAGGCCATATCTTCCAGCTGCGACTCCAGCTCTTACATCATTCCGGATGGCACAAAGATCTGTTGTTCCACAGCCTTGGAAAGTGAAATCGTGGTATATAAAGCTATCTGAGTGGGAAAGGAAAGAAATGTTGACATTAGTCCTTTACCCAGGGACTAGGAGATTGTGCCTGTGCCTGTGAATGGGAATTTTAATGTTAGTTTTAAAATGTGCATATATAAGAAATCTGGAAAATACTAAAATTTCATCGGAACATGAATATACAAAAAAATTTCTACGTTAGAAGTTTGGGTAAAACAATAACTCAGGTGTAATGCAAAATGGCCATCATACCCAAATGAGTCTCAAGACATGAAGATTATTAACAAACAGGTTATATTTATAAAATATAATGAAATTAGAGGATCTGAAAACAGTCCTAATTAACTAGATTAACCAGATAAAATTCTTGTGTGCAGCTGAGTTGCAATAAAATGGGAGGAATTCTATCCCTGCCATCTCCTGGGCATGTTAAAAGTCACATGCTGTGGCCACGCAACAATATTTGAAAACAACACTCCCTCCCTGGTGTGTGAGCCTTGAGTGTGTGAACCTGGCATGTTTCAACAATGTGATGCAGCAGCAAAAAAAAAAAAAAAAAGCTGGAGGTGCATTCCATTGACTCTCAAGACTGTTGGATGCCAACTGAGGTCCCCTCATTGCCTCTGTGATCTAAGCATCCAGAGAATCCTCATTTTATTTTACCATACAGTCATACCTCGGTTTAAGTACGCTTCGGTTTGAGTACTTTCAGTTTAAGTATTCCGCGGACACATCTGGAATGGATTAATCCACTTTCCATTACTTTCAATGAGAAAGTTCGCTTCAGGTTAAATACGCTTCAGGTGAAGTACAGACTTCTGGAACCAATTGTGTACTTAAACCGAGGTACCACTGTATCTATTTTCATGTTAAACACATCAAACATAAAACAGGTGAAAAGGGGAGATCCCAAAAGCCTATCAAGAACTCCCCTCAGAATTCTTACTCAGCCCTCAAAAGAGAAACTAGCAAAGCCCAGGCTGTAAAGGGCAGAAGGATGAGAAGAAAGAATGTAGGGCAGAAGCAGCTCAAATGCCCTGGACTCTACCTCTTCCCTCATGGTGCAAATCAGCCCATATGCCCCTCCCCCGTTCATTCCAAATCCCCTCTTCTTTTCAGGCAGGAAGGGTTTGGCAAATTTGGCTCCTCTCAAAACAGCATTATTCCTCAAAAATATGTTCCT